>NC_091692.1:10015000-10167500 GCF_041296265.1 Equus caballus | reverse complement strand
AGGAACCAAGAGCCGTGGGCCCACACTGGCTCATTTTCTTGCAAACATGTATTTATTATTTAACCATTTATTGACCACCAAAATATCGTAGATGTGGAACCTAAAGATGTTAGCGTGTCACATCGTAGATATTCAAACGAAAGAAAAAGAAAACCCCCCCTTGAAAATAATCTTACAGTTACATACGGTGAGTTTGGGAGCCCCTACCCTGTACCACACACTGTACTTTGTGTGTCATTTCATTTTCTCATCACAGAAACCCTCAAAAGTAGGTGATGTGAGTCTTCTCCCTTTTGGAAAGGGGAAATGGAAACTTCATGTTCTCCAGAGGGTGCAGCAGAGCTAAGACTTAGTGTCAGGTTTATCTAAATCCAACGTACTGCCCCTAGCTGTCTTCTCCTGTTAAGATGCTACTTTTTATATAATAAATGACTGCCTTGAACATGGTTGTATATTCAAGGCCTCCATATATATGAATTATATATATTTCTGAATTACCATGCTGTCTCAACTCGGCTGCTCGCCACTGGAGAGGCACTCAAGATTGTGCGTGCTCACACCTCCAGCCACATTCTCTGGTTTTGTCTCCTCCCCACCCATTACACACTCAGCATTTCAGCCAAATCTGACTACTCATTTCTGTGATCTGGATGTGCTTCGCCTTACTCCATCTGGCCTTGGCTTGGACACATTGGTACAGAATCCAGCCTGCAACTCAGATATGCAGAAATAGACCTTTATTTTTCTCTAATCTATTTCTATTTGGGTTCCTCTTTCTACTGGAATTGAGGGAAGTTAGGAGTCGAGCAGAAATGACTACATAATTTGTAGGGCCCCATGCACGATGAAAATGCAAGCCACTTACTCAAAAATTTAGAATTTCAAGATGGCGACAGCAGAACGTTAAACCAAGCCCTGGCCCATCCTGAGTACAAAGTCCTCTGTGACTGCGTATATCTCACATGCATGAAGCTGGCTCTATGGTCAGTTTTGGATTCCTTTCATCTATGTGTTTAGGTCGAATTTCTGGTGGACTTACACAGTACACGCTGGGTGTAGGAGGTATCTAATCCTTGGTGTCTGCTGGCTGTGCTGCTGTCCGCTGCGAAAGCCTGTCTTCTGGCCCTTCATCATTGGTCCAAGCAGCTTGCCTCATTCTCAAACTTATTGTTAAAGTAACTGAGAAGACATTTTTAGCATAATTAATTTCTTAGCTATGCATTGGGGGAATTGTTATTGAAAAGACGAACAAATAAAACAAATCTGAGCAGGTTGCCTCATTGTCATCCATGAGGCCCTTCTCCCTTCTGCCACTGCTGCTCCAGGGCACAAGGGAGGAGATTTCAGTCTGTTCAGACCTAAACACCTCCCTGCTCCAAACCCTTGAATCTCTCTAAGCGTATCCCCTCCACTCAGAACTAAACTTGGGGAGAAACACAAGACCCTCCTGTTGTAAGGACCCTCAACAGCTGTGCAAGCCTTTCTCTCCACCTGCTCCTCACTCCCTAGCTTGGAGCTTCCTTGCCTGTCCTGCAGATTTGTACCTTATTCCAGTCTTTTCTATACGGGTACTTGCCCTCCAGGCCTGAGCTATCAAACTACGAAAGCTGGGGAGGGATTGCCTTCTCTGCATTCTGCTTTTGGCATCCACTGAAGTAAAGAATATCCAACGGGAAAGTTGGCCCAATAGAGGAGAAATTATGAAGTCGGGGTGAGAAAGGGAGATGAGAATGAAATACTAGGAAGAAAAACATTGGTTGAATATTTTAAATAGTTTATCTATCTACACATACTATGTCCCCCGGGTTGCCAAGAATATGTGCCTGTGTGAACCTCCAGTGGGTAGTGAACTCGCCACCTCCTTAGACACTGGATTCCAGTTTTAGAAACAACTTTTATTACCTTAAACGTCCCCTTTAGTGTTTATAAAAATTGAAGTATACACACACGCACACAAAGGCAGGGAGATTCCCAAGCCCTCCTCCTACCTACCATTCCCTCCCCTTCCAGAAGCAGAGAACACGTTTTGTCTTGATGTAATTTCCATGTACAGGTACTAGGGTAATGTGGGATAATATGGAACAAATCTCCTCATTTCTACCAAATGGTGGGAAGGACCCCCAAAATTAGTCACTTATCCAGTTATCAGAGCCACCCTTACCTCGCCTCTCCTTCTCTAAACCGCTCTCCTCACCCCAAACAAACACAGATTTAGGTTTCTTTCTTTCTTCTTTGTCTCTCTCTGTCTCTGTCTCTGTTTCTTTCTCTCCCCATCTTTACTTTCTCTTTTTAGCATAAAATTTACCAACCCTTCAACACTTAAATAATAATTTAGTGTGTTTTGTAAATACAATATTATATATAGTGTATATATACTAATATATTATTATAAAACAAACTAATTTTGGTTATTAATATAACAGTCTACCACTATAAGAACAGCAATAACAAAAACTAATGCTTACGTAGCGGTTAGTTATCTATACCCGTTATTCTAAAGACTTAATGTTGATTAAACCATTTTCATGAAACAATTCATGGTATGTATTTTGAGGGCTTTCTGCAATCTCGTGGGAGAGCTATACTGTCATTTGACAGGAAGGACAGTCACATCCATGGAGCCTCTGTCCTCAGGTTCTTCAGGAGCCTTTGTGTCTTTGGTAGTTATAGATAGCTTTCCTTCTTACCAATAAAGAAAAGCAAGGTCACACCATCTCCTGGTGTTCTTTCCAACATTAATATTCATAATGGAAATTTTGCTTTGTGTGTAGTCTTTTTTACAACAACTTATTTAATGCATAGCTAAGAAATTAATTGTCCTAAAAGTGTCTCTTCAGTTTAACATTCAGTTTCCTAAATTGGGGGCTGGGGTGGTGGCATGGGAAAACGAACACGGGCAGCAAATATCAGCGAGACACATGTGGGAAGAAACTAAAAATGGAGCTGTGCCAGGCTGGCACCCCTCTGAAAATGGCGCCAGGAGACAGGAACCCCTGGAGCAGGAAAGCTCTCCCGGCCCCAGGATTGCCCCCCTGGCAGAGCAACTTAATGGAGGCTGTGTTAATGCAGCAAGGGAGGAGGCGAAGCTGCACTCTGCGCTCAGCTGCAGGCGCACGGCAGGCTTCCCTTCACGAGGTAAACATGGAAATGAATTGCTCCCTACCACGATGAAGTTACTGCTTGTTGGTGGAGACGTCTGTTGGCGGAAGAGCAGAGTTAAAGGTCTCCCTTAGGGGTGGCAGAGGAAATCTAGATATGTCCTCATAATGCACCGTGGACAGGATTTGTGAGAAATGCCCAGTTTTTAGAAGTTGCTACAAATACACAATAGTTCCTCCTGAAGAAACTGATACTTACAGATCTGTTAGGGATCAGATGATGGAGTGTTTCCTCCATTCATTGATTTTAAAATATTCACTGAGACCCTAACAATAACAATAATCTGGTCACTTTCGCATTTAGAAGGAGTTTTTACTTATTTGATCAAAAACTGCACAGAACTATAGGGAGGGGAAATAAGACCATATGTCTAGTTTCCCCAGGACTATGCTTTCCATCCGTTGTCTGGGGTAATTATTAAAAGCATCTCTGACACTTTTTTTTTTTTAAAGATTTTATTTTTTTCCTTTATCTCTCCAAAGCCCCCTGGTACATAGTTGTATATTCTTCGTTGTGGGTCCTTCTAGTTGTGGCATGTGGGACGCTGCCTCAGCGTGGTTTGATGAGCAGTGCCATGTCCGCACCCAGGATTCGAACCAACGAAACACTGGGCCGCCTGCAGCAGAGTGTGCAAACTTAACGACTCGGCCACGGGGCCAGCCCCTCTGACACTCTTGAAGAGAATTCTAGTTTGGACAATAAGTAAAATGGCCCCTCTAGGGTGACCGGGATTAAACCATGTACCAGAAGTCATTCTGTGAAAGTTAAACTGCACTTTAATGCTCAAAAGTCTGCTCAATTAGCAGCAGTTTGACTTAGAAATGTATCGTCATCACCCCTTGCCTGGTTCTTTTTGTTCCTTCTTTCTCTGATACCTAATTTCCCTTCTGCTTCTCAACTACATCGATCACCAGACTTTGCTGTTTTGCTCTGCATCTTCTCACCCCTTCACCCAAATCGTCACCATTCTTTTTAAAACAGATCCATGTCCTGACTCCCAGCCAAACTCAAGCTGGTTCTGAGCATCTGTCTGGGAAGGTTAACTGCTCTAACAACCACAGGTCTTTTCAGTGGATTACATCGAAATAAGTGTCTATTTCTCACTCATGCAATAGCTCTACATGAGAATTCTTGGTCCGGTGGTTCTTCTGGGCAATTATTTTTTAAATGATGACTCAAAGACTCTTTTCAACTTATAGCTCCACTGTCCCCTAGGGCCAGTCTTATGCTTTCAGCCACTAAGAGAGGACAGAAGAGAGGCCTGGAAGTGGTGTGTTTCACTTCCACCTCACATTCTATGGGCCGCAATTTAGAAAGGTAACATATCACTGGTTTAGTTTTGTGCACAAGAAGAAAAGGAAACAGAGTTAGGTTCTAAAATTGGCTAAAGTCAGCCCTTCTGGTAATCAAATTACCCACTTCGTTTTTTCTCTCACCCATAGAAAACATCTCCTGGTGGGAGATAGCTTGAAGTCACATCCAGTTTCGTCCTTCAGCTCAAAGTCCAGAGTTTCTGAGGGGTAAGCAGTCCTCTCTTCTGCTCAGATGTGGACCCCTCTGATCTAGTGACACATAAACTAAAAAGACAAATTACCCATACCCCCACCACAATACCCAATATGCAAAGGAAAAGCATGGATAGACTAGCCATAATAACTCATTTGGATCAAAGAGGAATGGGAAATGCAGCAGCCACTGGTCCATAGCAATTCTGAAATCCTGTGGGATAGACAGTATGAAGAGCTTCTGCTCTGGTAGAAAGGATGTTCCTTAAATAGGCTCTCATTCTTTTCTCTGGGAGTGACTTCTTTGTCCATTGTTATTTGTGACCTCTGACTCTGCCCTCAAGGAGTCCTAGCCTTGAGGCCATTATATTCAGAGGCTGCATCTGAAGAAGAAGTCAGGATATATGTTCTCCTTAGGGGATAAGCAGCTTTCTCAGCATGTTTCCTTGATAGTTTTCTGATCTGTTTGCATCTAGTCAGTTCACTGTGTCCAGGCACACTCAAAGTTCTTTCCCACATATAATTTTCAAGCATACTTTATATCTCTGTGTTCTAGTCCGTGTGCCTGTTTCTCCCTCTCTCCCTCCTCCTTTTCTCTCTCTCTCTCTCTCTCAATTTAAAGTTGGCTACCTGGAGGCAATCTGAAAGAAAAGACATGTAGAAATTAATTAATCAGTTATTTGCCACAAGGATGAATATTAATAGGCCTTTGTCTCTCAAAACCACTGTCATATTCATTGTGGTTTGAGGTCTAGAAACAGTCGGGTTTTCCAAAACTATGAAGTCCCAAGTTTCTGAGCTCTTTCTCTTCCCTTTCATTGTTGCTTGGAAACGTACCAATTTCTTTCTGAGCACAACTCTTTCTTGTGATATTTTGTTAAAGGCAATCAATAAGCCAACACATATGAACACTGTTTCTTCTCAACCACTTCTACTAGAAATAAGCTCATTAGGGAGAGCTGTCTTCCAAATGATTGCAGGCACAGTTTGTCAACTATTTTACTGTTGTATAACATGGAGTGCTAGCTTCTCAGCTTCTGATATCTCATTCCTTATTCCCTACTCTCTGACCACTAAGCCAATGCTGCATCTTTTATGTTATTGTTATGGTAGCAGCCAACTTCAAGGTACCATTTCCAAACTAGTAAAAAAAAAATACTATTCTTACAAACAACTGCAAAATTTCAATGACTGAGCAACGTAAAAGTTTGTTGTTAATTCATGGAAGAGCTTCGTTATCAATGATCTTGATCAGGTGACTCTCATGGAGTCTCCCCTCAAAGAGACAACTCAGGGATCCAGGATGTTTCGACTTTATGGATCTGCCATCCCCTGAAGATTTAGAATCTTTTGTTTCCAATTTTGTGGGTGGGTGTTTTAGGGGAAAACCTGGTTTCTAAGGGCAAGATATGGGAGTAGATCACATCACTTCTGCCTACAAGCCATTGGCCAGAATTTATCTCAATCACTCCACTTAAATGCAAGGGGAGCTGATAAATATGGTCACGTTGTATGCACAAGAGGAAAAGGAAACCGAGTGCACCAGTTATCAGTTGACTGCCTCTCAGCTCCATATTGACACTGTAGAGTCTGCTCTGCAATGTTGGAGTAGACTCCTTAAACACTTCTGCACAGTGAACTCCATGTGAAGATTTGTCAATAGGTGTTGCTAAAGGGCGAAGGTCGTCTTCTCTTGGTCTGCTATGATGAGTTTTGCTCCCTCTTGCTTCTGCTGCACAGTGTCTCAGTGCTGGGTGTGGTGACATCCAGCAGTGTTGTGTCCCAGCTGCATACCTAGAGCATACAGTCCCTCAACAACCTTGCAGCTCTAGTACGAGACAGGGGACCCTCAGCATCCCTCCTGGTACAGACATCATACACTCTAGGCCTCACACTGGCAGTGACACCCAACTTTCTCTGAACACCTGTCCATCAGCCTCAGGCCATCTGTACCCTGGAGTGTTGTTTCCTGTTTGTCCATGACTGTGGGCCAGCTCTGACCTGGGCAAGCCAGTGAACTTCTCCGCCATCCGGTTGACCGCAACCGCACTTCTCTGCTGAGTTCTGAAACCCAGGCTTGCAGTTTCAAGTTTATCCTTCCTTGGATACTCTCCCTGAGCCCTAGGATGTCTGTTAGATAGAGTTCTCTTTACCTCTTTATAGTTACTTCTATCATAATTTAACAATTCTCTACAATACACTTCCTCTGTTTAAATTATGGCATGGTTTTTGTCTTCTGGTTGGACCCAGGCTGTTACATACACTGGCTGTGGTGAGTAAATAGCACTGTCCTAGCCCAAGTCACACAGTCTGCGTCCAGACTGTTTCTGTCAAGTTCTATAGCACAAGGCAGATTTCATGCAGAACAGAAGTGAAATCCAGGTCTTCTGATTCAAAATTACCGTAAGAGGTAGGAAATCAGATAGGAAATGGCAAGTGAACTTTTCAGTAGAAAAAAATCATTATGGTATTATTTCTAAAAGATAATGAGTCCTCACCAAAGGTATTTAAGGATGATAAAACAATTGATGCTATGTTAAACATAAAATAAATCATTATGTTTGAAAGATCAAAAATACATTTTCTTGACACTGCCAGATTTAGCAGACCTCAAATTAAGTGAATGATTTGTTTCTTATCATTTCTTTCTGTAATTTCTTTATTGAGATACAATTCAGATACCATAAAATTCACTCTTTCAAGCTGTATAATTCAGTGGGTTTTAGTATATTCACAAAGTGTGCTACTATCATCATTAATTCCAGATCATTTTTATTCTCCTAAAAAGAAGCCCTGTACCCATTAACTATCATTCTGCTTTCCTCCCTGCCTCTGACCCCTAGCAACCACTATCTACTTTCTGTCTCTATGGATTTACCTACTCTGGAAATTTTGTATAAATGGAATCATACAATATTTGGATGTTTGTGTGTGCCTTCTTTCAGCTCGTCTCATAACTTCAAGTTTTACCCATCGTGTAGCATGTTGCATGTGATTTTTAATGTTTGATTTTTATAATCATTGAAAATATATTATTATTCTCTCTCACCTATAAAACCTGTGTTAATAATGCTAGGACAGCCATCAAGTTTTTACTTATAAAGGAAAGGGAATACTTATGAGGGGGGTAAGTAAAAATCTTATGTTTTCATGAAAATCTAAATGCAAGCAAAAAAGCAAGTGAAAAATACCTCCAGTCCTGCCTTTTAAATTTTCTCTCATGCTGTACTGCTACTAATAATCAACACTTACATAACACTTCAGAATTTCAACACATTTTCATATTGAATGCCAAAGGTAACACCTACTGCAGGAATTATATGCTGTGCTTTAATTCCAGGAGACTGGAGGAATAGTATAAATAGCACTACTATTTTTTTTTAGTTGTCATTATCACACATCCTAAATATAAGTTAATAAAACCTCTAGTATTTCTGTAAAATGCTTCTGTGAACAGAGATTGGCAAAAACCCACATAGGAGTTAGCGTTTTGTTTTTTTCAGAGAAAATCTTGAGGCTGAGTTAATCAGGAGCGGTCTCTAAAAGAGCAGCATGATCTCATTGTACTGAAAGTTCTTCCATAACATAAGAAGGGAGATGAGATGTGATGTAGAATGCCATCATCACAATCATATCTATAATGTTTTTCTTCAACTCTATCTTCTGAGGTGCTAAAAGCTATTCTCAAGCAGTAATGAAATTGTAGCCTGTGTTTAGTAAAAATCTCTGCAATACTCCTCTGAGATATGAAGTAGGAATATTATTACAGCTGGAGAAGGAGATGATGGTAAGTTAAGTGACTTGTCCAAGGAGACACAATAAATCAGATGTAGGCCTTGGGAATAAACCTTGATTTCCCTTTAAGACTTTGCTCTGTGATACCATATGGCCTTTCTGAGCCACTGGAAGTTTCCTCATTAACCCTGTAGTTAATTTTCATGTTTTATAAGGCCTTTTCCAGATACATAAATATAACCTTCTTTAATACAATTTCTCGGGCAATGTAAATTAAAGAAATCCACTCCTAATAAAGACCAGAGAGAATCTACCTTATTCCCAAGATACAGGAAACCCAGTAACTTAGAGTAATGACTTCCATCTGCCCCTAGTAACTGATACAAGGTTATCACATGGCCTAGCTTATTACCCTTATTATTGGGGACTGATATGTAAATATGTTGGGACTACTGGCTATGGGTTTTCAATAATGGGAGCAATATGTGGAATATAGTATGGACTCCAAAGATTTCTTAGTAAAATGCAAGTCAGGAACAATGATTCTTGTTCCCAATGTCAGAGATGCCTTTTCCAAAAATTATATTCACCTCTATGTAGGTGAATACATGAATACGTATTATATTCATGCCTCTAGGTAGGGAATTGGCTATCCGTAAACTAGATTCAGACACAGGGGCAACTGTTCTTCATAAGATGCTTCGCATCACAAGGTGTCTCCCCCCAGATACTATCAGCTCTGCAGGTGGTTCTTTCATTAGCCTCTCCGTGTTCTTCTGCCCCTCAGAAGAATAGACGCATCTCATTAGCCTGATCCCCAGTGTTTCCACTATGCTTCCTGACTTGCTTCCGTTATGCTTTGCATCTGTGTTGCATATAACAAATGTGTCTATTGCTGCTCCTTAGGAACGGTGGCCCTTTCATGACAGTTGGTTCTCTACAGTTTCCCACTTTAGCACCCAGGTTGCAAAGGTCTCCTTTGCACTTTCAGGTGGGAGTCCTCTTCTTAGGTCCTGAACCCAGAAAAGAAGCCAAAACTTAGTTCACATTATAATGCTACCTGCAAAGATACTCCTGGCCACAAAGAAAACAACCTTTTACATCTTTAAAATAGAATAATTAATACCTCAGTATGAAGCAACTGCATTCAGGAAACTTTTCTAGAAAATCCTAACAGCTCCATCCAGGAACTGTAGGTAGGTACTTGTCCTAATTGCATGACTGAAGGAGCTTACGAAAGAGGCCCTCCGAGAATAAAAGGAGATTCTGTCCTGAGTATAAATTCTAGCTGCAGAGACGTCAACAAGTAAAAAACAAAAGGATCTAATCCCAAGATGCCCTGTTACACTCATATATATTAAATATGTGAAGCAAGGTGTCCCATTGTATCAGCCAGAAAAACAAAAACAATAGGAGATTTTAGATAGATTTATATAGATATATGCCAGATATATATTGTTGTTACCGCCATCAGGTTGATTCTGACTCCTAGCGTCCCTTTGGACAGCAGAGCAGAACCCTGCCCGGTCTTTTTGTACCATCCTCTCAACTTCCGACGCTGTATTAGACAATGCTCTGCTGCTATTCATAGCGTTTTCACGGCCAATTTTTTCAGAAGTGGGTGGCCAAGCCCTTCTTCCTAGTCTGTCTTAGTCTGGAAGCGCCACTGAAACCTGTCCACCATGTATGACCCTACTGGTATTTAAAATACTGATTGCATAGCTTCTAGCATCATAGTAACATGCAGCCAGCCACAGTATGACAACTGACAGATGGGTGGTGTGGTTCCCTGACCAGAAAATGAACCCAGGCCATGGCAGTGAGAGCACCGAATCTTAACCATTAGACCACCAGAAGATGCACACACACACACACACACACATATATATATACGTGCATACACACAAATACTAATTTTAAGAAAGTAGGTCACGAGGAGCCCAAAGTGGCCCCATGGCAGTCAGTGGAATCTTTGCTGTGTCTCCCAGTGGAAACCTTCCAACTAAGGTCTCCAGACCAGCAGGGCATCATGAAGACAAGAAGCAAAACTTTTGCTAGTGAATCACTAGGGTTAATAGTGAGGGGTGGCACTCCCATTTTCACTTCTTGATTCCTGGCCCCAAAATCCTGGTTATAGACACTGATCTAGAGCATGTCCAGCTTCCTGAAGAGCATTGCCCCAGTCTTGCAAGGTGTTATCACCTAACTAGTGGTACGACTTGGGTCTTCAAAAGACCGTTCTACTGTTTTATCAAGCCAACTGGTTCACAGTGATGGGATATATGATTGTTGTTCTTACATACTGTCACATCGGCTCTGACTCCTGGCGACGCTATGAATGGGTGATGTCCACAATGTCCTGTCCTCAACAGCTCTACTCACCTTCTGTAGATTCATGCCTATGGTTTCCTTTATGGAGTCAATCCGTCTCATATTTGGTCTTCCTCTTTTCCTGCTGCCTTCTACTTTTCCCAGCTTTATCATCTTTTTCAAAGAATCCTGCCTTCTCATGATGTGCCCAAGGTAGGACAGCCTCAGATTTTTATCATTTTTGCCTCCAGCAACAGTTCAGGCTTAATTTGCTCTAGGACCCACTTGTTCATCGTTCTGGCAGTCCAGGTATCCATAGAGCTCTCCTCCAACACCACATTTCAAATGAATCCATTTTTTTCCCATCAGCCTTCTTCACTGTCCAGCTTTCGTACTTGTACATAGTAACTGGGGATATGAGGGTGTGGCTAATTTTGGCCTTAGTCCCTAATGACGCTTCCTTACACTTGATGAACTTTCCTGATCCTTTCATTGCTGCCCTTCCAAGCCTCAGCCTTCTCTTGATTTCTTGGCTGCAGTCTCCATTTAAACTGATGACTACGCCAAGGTACACAACATCTTTAACCATTTCAATGTCTTCATTGTCAACGTTAAAGTTATGTAGTTCTTCTGTGGTCCTGACTTTTGTCTTCTTGATGTTCACGTGCAGTACTGCTTTGGCACTTTCTTCATTCATTTTTGTCAGAAGTCCTTTCAAGTCGTTACTGCTTTCTGCCAGTAAGATGGTGTCGTCTGTACATCTTAGGTTGTTGATATTTCTTCCACCAATTTTCACCCCTCCTTCATCTGAGTCTAGCCCAGTTTTTGTATATGTTCTGTGTACAAAGTAAACAGACAAGGAGATAAAACGCGCCCTGTCTGACACGTTCACCTATAGGAAACCAACTATTCTGTCTCACCACATTGTCCCGACAGTGGGTTCTTGTCCACAGTACAGGTTACGCATCAGGATGATCAAGTCCTGAGGCATGCCCATTTCTTTCAGAGTAGTTCATAGCTTTTCATGATCCACATAATCTAAGGCTTTACTGTCACCTATAAAAAGTATAAATATAAATGTAGACAAACCTTCCTCTGAAATTCTTTGTTACATTCCAGCAGCCAATGAATAATCACAATTAGATCTCATGTGCCTCTCCCTTTTCAAAATCCAGCTTGGACAGCAGGCATTTATAATTAGTCCTCTTTTATTGATGAGGAGACTGAAGCGAAAAGAAATGCCTTGCTGAAATTCAGAAAAACAGACCTCAAAGAGACCCACCACGATTCACATCCAGGTTTTCCTCCTTAAAAATAATGTAAATACGTTTCTACATGATGATATTTATCGGCAACATAATATTACAACTTCAAAGTGCACCATTATTTATTCAGTCAATTATATACTGTTGGATGCTTACGTTGTTGTTGCTGTAACATTTGAGTGCTGTCACACTCCGAGAATACCTTTGTATACGCATCGTTGTGCACATGACAATGTTTTCGCCGGATGAGCTCCTAGAGTGGAATAGCTGGATAATTTTTAAGGATTTTTGTAATAGATTACCAGCTTGCATTTCAAAAAATGTCCCCAATCCTCTCTCCCACTGGCAGGGACAGAGAACACTCTGAATCCAGGTCTTCTCGTTCTGACTGAGATCAAGCCTGGCTCTGTGATCATTTCTGTTTAATCCTGCCACTTGGTGCCAGAGGACAGGTCTGGGTCCAACCCCCTGAGAGCCTCCTTCTATGAGATGCCCTTTTTTATGCAAGTGTTAGGCCTCATTTGAAGCACGTCTGTGTAATTACTGGTGCAAAATCTAAAGGAATGAAATTTTACATCTGTTGTTAGATTCAGATGGGAAATCTTTTACCACCTGGTGCCAGAGGGAAACTTTTATTCTTAAACCCAATTTCTTATGGGTGTGTTTGAATTGAAAAGGGTAAAATGCAAACTTTTGACTAGTCAGGCATAATAGATAACTCTACTACATTTTAAGTAATATGGATTTATTATTAATCTCAACAATGTCTTTTTTTCCCCCTGCTACCATAAGCCTCCATCCAGAAACAGCAAAGGCACTGCCATCTTCTCGGGACATCCAACATCCAACTCATCTCAAAGTTTCTTTCGGGGGCCAGCCCAGTGGCGCAGCAGTTAAGTTCGCACGCTCCACTTCTCGGCGTCCCGGGGTTTGCTGGTTCGGATCCTAGGTGTGGACATGGCACCGCTTGGCAAAAGCCATGCTGTAGTAGGCGTCCCACACGTAAGGTAGAGGAAGATGGACATGGATGTTAGCTCAGGGCCAGTCTTCCTCAGCAAATGGAGGAGGATTGGCAGTAGTTAGCTCAGGGCTAATCTTCCTCAAAAAAAAAAAAAAAAATTCTTTCAAAGCTCTCTGCCTCTCAATTCTTTGTAGTCAAGAACTTTCCTCGGGGGCTGGACCCATGGCCTAGTGGTTAAGTTCGGTGTGCTCCACTTCAGCAGCCCAGGCTCGGTTCCCAGGCAGGGACCTATACCACTCATGGGCAGCCATGCTGTGGCAGCAACCCACATGCAAAATAAAAGAAGATTGGCACAGATGTTATCTCACAGTGAATCTTCCTCAGCAGAAAATAAAAAAAAGAACTCTCCTCAAATATTATGATGCAATTCGAGATCTGTTTGATAATTTTGCTTTATGAGATATATTATTATCACAACTAAAGCCTATCTATGCAAATCAGGAATTCTCTCAAATTTCTTAAAATTTAAAGTTGAAAAATAAGGCTTACTGAGTAGGATAGGTAATTTAAAGAGTAAAAATTTGGAAACATTAGATTTTTCCCTTTGCTCCTTTATAAATATAGACGCGTGAAGATCTACCCATTTGTTCCTATGAAAATTTTTATCTCTTTTTGCCTCCCAATGCAAAGATCAATACAAAGACAAGAGACAGTACTTCAACCTCAAGTAACATTTCACAAACTATAGATGGTCATTTAAAAAAGAATAAAGCGGATGGGGTCTGGCCCTGTGGCCAAGTGGTTAAAGTTCTGCGTGCTCTGATTCAGCGGCCCAGGTTCACAAGTTCTGATCCCAGGCGTGGACTTATGCCACTCATCAGCCATGCTGTGGCGGCATCCCACATGCAAAGCAGAGATAGATTGGCAAAGATGTTAACTCAGGGCTAATCTTCCTCAAGCAAAAAAAGAAGAAGATTGGCAATGGATGTTAGCTCAGGGAAAATCTTCCTCACCAAAAAAAAAAAAAAAAAAAAAAAAAAGGGGAAAAATATGAAGGAAAAGGAAGATTCCTTTAGGAGGTGTTTTTTTTTTTCTTCTATTAACATAAAGGTAGATGGACCTAGGCACGTCATAATCTGGGAAAGAGATTGGACTGGAATTTGCGAAGGTTTTCTTGGGAGTTTTCCTTCCTGCTCTTTACTTTTCACAATCACAGTCCTTCAGGACCTTGGGGAAGATTCTTGGGACACGGAACCATCTAGATGCCAAAATATATTTATTTTGATGTCCAGTGCCCCAGCACTTCATACAGAGATATGCAGGAGCCTAAATTTCCTATAGCATGGTGCTCTCTAAGGCCAGACACTGAGGAGTTAAAGGAGGCCAGGGTGCAGGGACAGCTGGAGATAATTACTTACAATCAAAGAACATGCAGAAAAGCAGCAGGAACAGCAGGGTGAGGTGTCCTGCCTGGCCGGATTAGAGGAGTCATCTGGACAGAGGCAACTGGGCTTAAATCCTAGTAAGGGAATTTTGCGTTGTTTGATCTTGTTTTAAGACCTCAGAAAGAGATTGGGATTGGTTTGAACCTGGTTTAAAAAGCCCAAAGGTAGACATTCCTGCCATAAACAGCTTGAACTCTCTTGTCCTGTAAATGGGGATAGAGGAAAGATGTGTTAGGGCCAAGGGGGCTTTGTGTATTAGACACAAGATCAAGTTTTACTTCTAAAATTCTGCAGGATAATTTCGTACTCCTGTTTTCCAACGTGAGCAATTAGTCTAAAATCCTGGACTTCTGACTTTGTTCTTTGTATTCCTTTTCCGAAGATCTCGATGTAAAACATCCCAACTTTCAACTTTCTTCGTCAGTTCACTTTTTCTGCAGTCCTAAGTTATATTTCAGCAACTGCCATTTTCCTTCTTAGGGCCAAGATTCATGAGGCAAATAAATATTTCTTCAATGAGAGACTGTATTGTTGCCAGCACTATTTTAAGGAGATATCACATCTCTGAAGTCTTTAAATTGGATTTTCTTCTCAGATACATATTTTTTTCCCATTTAATAACGGGTATAAAATGGATTCATGGCATTATATTCAGTACCTAAACCTTGACTCTTGGAAAAACCTTTCGTTGATGAACTCCCATTCAAAACTATGATCGCTCTTCTTTTGATTTATCTATAATGTTAAGAAATAAGCTCTAAACTTTACAACATTGGGTACTTTATCAGGTAACCACAGAATTAAGCATACCAAGCAACTTGAAAGAAAGCATGCTTACTTCAAAGCTGATGGCATTCGATCTTGCAAGATAAAATGGAAAAATGTCTCATGTACAAATGCTCGGGGCAGGACTTATACAGACAGGATAAATGAGAGCGTTTTCATTTATGATACAGAATTTGTGGGGGGCAAAGCTCCATGGTGGAAGTCAGGAACTTTTATACACAAAAGCTCTGTCAGAACCTAAGATGTGTCTCCCTTGCTTAGAAATTGTCGGTGGTTCCCCATTGCTTACAGGATCAAGTCCGAATGCCTTCGAATTCACAGCAGCACATCTTGGTATGTTTCAAATCTGCCTCTGTGGCCTCTTCTTCTCTTTCCCTATCTTTGCTCCATATGCCCGTGTTCCCTCCAGCCTTTAAAAATGCCATTTACATTCTTACCCTTGAACTTTTGATCCCGTTACATCTTTGAATTCAAATATCCTGCCTCAATTACACAACCTGGACATTTTCCACTCCGGCTTAAAGGTCTACCTCAGAAGCCTTTTCTTCCCCAGCCCACACTCTAAACTAACGAACAGAGCCTTTGCTCTTTCTATCCCCTCTTATCAAGAAAAAATCTATTCCTTATTCCCTCTACCCTGAAGAACGAATTGATCCTTTATTAACGTATCCATAGTAGTATGTGTATCTCTCTATGATTCATTTGTCCAATAATTCAGGCATTAATTCATTCATGCATTTGTTTTTAAAAAGAGCTTATTGAGTGTTTTCTGCATAATGACGACCAGTCACTGCTCGAGATTCTGGGAATTAAGCAGTGAACCAGAGAGACTGACGGTCTCGGGGCTGACAATCTCTCCATTACCTTAGACTGCTTGACATACTGCTATGATTAGCCACTTGCCAGTCTGCTGTCCTTGAAGGAGGGACAATTTCTCAATAACCTCTGAATCCACAAGGCTTAGTATTGTGGTTAATCTTTACGAACGTGATAATTTACCTAAATTGATGCTCACTCTGTTCTAAGAAAAGCTTTCATGCTTTACATGAAATTTCTCATGGAATCTTCTCGAGAGCCTTGTGAGTTGGACACTCATTATGCCCAGAGAAGGCAAAAAATCTGCCCAAGTTCACACAATTATTAAGTAGCAGAGTGAACCCAAGTATGTCTGACTCCCACAGTAAAGTGACTGACTGAATGGATAAATGAATACAATGTTGCAGAAGGAGGCCAGTTCTTTGCCCAGCGCTCCAGGTAAGGCAGACAGGGAGTCGTTGGCCTAAGGAAGGACAATGTGAGGAACAAAAGTCTCCATTCTTAGTATGGGGGAGGGAGCAACTGCCTTCATGTGCTTGAAGAGTTGGAAGCTTATGCTAAAAATGTGTCTCACCTATGTCATGACTGAAGCTGAATCTCTTTGGGCTAGTTAAAAATGGTTGGTTAATTAATTTACTCATTTTTGACCCTCTTTATAAAAATTATTTCAGACTGCCTAAGAAAAGAGAACAAATCTAACCAAATTAAATAAAATCCTGTTCTTTTCACCCTGCATTGTCTCTCTAAAATTGCTTATATGTCATGCTGCTCCGTTTCACATTAGTGGCTGCAGTTCTGTGTCTGCCCTTATGGCTTTTGTTTGAGGACCAACATTGAGACCATCCCTAGGACTCTTGGTGAGGCAGCCTCATGGTATTGAATTTCCCCTAGGACCCCACCCCTGAGAGTAAGACTTTTACACATAGCATTATTTTCACATCAGATCGTAACAAGTACAATCTCTAAAGGCGGTAGAAACCTTTTTGGCCCTTTCTCTTTAATGCTGTTACAGACATGTAGAAACTGTTTATTTATATGGATAAGATTTTTAAATGTAAATAGCGACGAAGAGGAAATGTACTAAGCATGCAGGCTGAAAGCGTTGTTATGACTGAGCATCAAAGCTGGAGCTGGGTTTCCTGATAAGTTTCGTAGTTCTCACCATAAAAAGGGAGATTTTTACTATATGTCATTCCTCTTTGAGTGACTATTCTTTGTTAGACATAACTACTAACAATAGACATAACTACTAACTATAGTAATGGCCACAGAAAAAATTCTGGTTACTTCTTTGACATAGGTCATTGATTATTGAGAGAATATAGAATTCATTTACATCAGTTGCTATTTTCATTTTTGCTTCTAGCTCTCTAAATTACTTATTGAATATAATAGTCCTCAAAATTTTTCATGAAAAATACTTGTCATAAGAGGCTGAGAGTAACTGCTTTTGCCCTTGGCTTTGTGTTTCTCTGGGTGAAGCATCATTAATGTAGTAGTCCAGGTCTCTCTCCGCTCCCTCATTACTCCTTCTGAAGGATGAAGGAAGCTGGTGGATCTGGAAGAAGCAGGCATGCCTAGCTCCATCTTTCCTTTTTTCCTTCTCTTTAGGATGTGCCTGTCTGAAGAGAGCAAGCGCTTTGGTCTGCATGCGTGTGAATAACTTCTCGTCAAGTCTGAAGTTCCCAGTCTGCCCAACCAGACACTGACTCTGGATTCAAAAGTTGAACAGACAGAGGGGCTTCATTTTTTGGGCCCATCCAAACCTCAGCATGTGTTTGGAAGAACTAAAAGAATATGTTTTGTGAGGCAGACAAGTTTCCTGAAATTTAATCTAAGGAAGAATTCTGAACAAAATGTGAACAGTTGTAACTCTAGATCCTAGCTCTAAAATCCTATGACATTGGGTCTCTCGAGTTATAAACTGTCTTTCTGCTTCTCCATCCGTGAACTTTGTGTTGGAATATCTGCCACAACCTTGTCTTAAAAACACAAAGATAAACAATGCAATTGTATGAGAGCGGTGACTTCTTAGGTGTTACCTAGCTAACTTGAGATGCCATTACTATTAGTGTTCCAGATCCAAAGTGAGAGACTGAACATAAAATTTACTCAACTTACACTTGAATTCTGAGAATAGCTTTACATCTGATTTTGTTTTTCTCTAATCTGGCAATGTGAGGAATGATTAAAGCAAGAGTTTACATGTGGCGGAGTAGGGTCATGATTTGTGATACATTCCCAGTCAAGCATTCTTTCTTCCCCTCTTTTTTCCCAAGGGAAATAAATAGTCAGACTTTGAGAAGGTGGGGTTCTAATAAAATTCTTCCTGCATTTCATCTGTTGCTCCTTCTGGTAAAACACACAAACTGCACACACACACACACACACACACACACACACTTAGCAAAGGCTAGGATTTCTGGAGATTACTTTCAGAGTTCCTGTCTCAACGAAAGCATATATTCAAAAATTCTTCTGGAAAGGTTATCAGAGGCAGTAAAGGATGTGGAGACATCACTATGTAGGAGTAATGGGGCATAAAACCAAATATTTATTCTACCCACTGAGCACCAGCTATAACTATAGTTTAGGAAAGAACTCCTCTGTACCTGCCTTTAATGGTGAATGTACCGTCCAGATTTATCAGATATGCCTGGTTTGAAGATTAGTTCCCAGTAAGAGATTCCTTAAACTGAAGAGCACTTTGAAAAAGGTTTACTTGATCCTCATCTCATCTTTACTTAAGTACGGTTGGGAAGTATGATAATGTATTTTAAGTAGAGGTTTCATTCATTTTAGTGAGATAAAATGCCTATGGTGGTCTTATAATGTTGGAAAGATATTTATTTACAGCTCCACAGTCTTTCCCATTGAAAAAGAATATTTTACTGTAAGATTTAATCAGTTCTTACAAGAAGCTACTTGTTGCAATGTCAGTGCCACAGTAGGTATTAATTCTTTCAGTTTTATTTCTAGATAGCCCGATTAAGACTTATGTCTTTTCCCTTCTGTATATTATTACTTTTTCTGCTTCTTAAAGGTTGGCAGTACATAGCATCTTTTTAAGATTTAATCTACTAAACCTATCTACTTTTTATTCAGTACAATAATGAGAAACTGGTTAAAAATTAGAAAACAGAAAATTATTTAGTCATTAAAATCACGTTATTCAAGTATATTGAAAATATTTTAAAAAATTAAGTGGTGTCGAACATGAAAACACCATTTATGCAACTCTTTATGACTTTCTTTATTAACAAACATATATATGTGTTTTAGACGTATAAACAACATTAGGAAGACAGACACAGAATGATAAAGATTATTGCCTGAGAGAGTATGTGTAATTTTATTTTAAATGTTTTAATATTCTATTTTTGATATTTAAAATCTGTTGGGTAAATATTACTTTTGCAATCAAAAATGTCATTTTTGAAAATCTGAACTAAAGAAAAGTTTTCTGGGGGATTAGAAAGGCAGCTTTCTGTCCTGGCTCTTACAAACTATATACATTTTGTCTCACAATGTTTACTTTAGCCATGCAGCTACATAAAATAACATTCATAGAAGCCTACAATATTATTTTAAGCATTAAAATTTTCATTTAAATGTGTACTACACATTGGCTTTTCCACCAACTGTTTACTTAAGGCCTTTTACAATAAAAAATAATAAAACAGTAAAATAAAAGCAGAATTGAAAAAGAGGACATGTCTGCCAACACAAAAGCCAAAATAATGGCTGTTTCTGCCTCAAATTTGTCACTAAGGTTTTTTCTTTTTGTTTACGAGAAGGAACATGTCCTTAGGGGAAATAAACTTTTCCTAGCACTGTAGACTGAAAGATATATTTCAACTGGGGATCTCAGATTCAATAGCCACGGTGTAATTCAATGTTATCAACAATACATGCAATTTGCTATGCAGTTAGCAAAAATTTACCTTTATTTAAAGAAAAGGATGTAGCATTAAAATGAATCTTAATGAAGGCAAGTCTTTTGGTGGCTAACCTGATGAGATGTGATATAGAATTTTCTGGTTTTTTAACTTGATTCAAGGGGAGAATTTGGAGTGGGTGGAAAGTACATTGCTTATAAAAGCTTCTCAAATATCAGTTCTTGAAATCTGGCTTTGGATTACAGTTTTATGGCCAGAGAGCTACTATTCTGTATCTGTTGAATAAGGGTAGAATGATTGAAAAATTTTAGAAACAATGAAAAATGGCAGGTATATGAGATAGAACACTTCCAACTCCCTCATTTACAAATGAGGAAAGTGAAGTATAGAATTGTGTAGCATGATAAGAAATAACACCTTGTCCATCCATCCATCCATTCATTCATTTAACAAATGTATCAGTTAAGATTTTTTCATCTGCATAAAACATAATCTGCACATGAAAGTGGCTTATAAGGTAGTTTATTGTTGTATACAGTAAGAAGTCTAGTGCTAGGGAAGTTCCTGGTTGGTTAATTCAGGAACTATAATTACACCAAAAGCCTATGTTTTTTCCATCTTCCTGCAATATCATCCTCATCAGGTTACCTTTCTTCCTGATGACCCCTTGCTCTATGACTGCATGGTTTCAAGATGCTGCCATAGTGCCAGGACCCCCCTCACACAATCACATCAAGACTCAGAAAAATGGCAGTTTCTCTTGGCACATCTCTTTGTCAGGAAGAAATACTTTCATAGAAAGTCCATAGTGGACTTCTCATGCTTACAAGTATCACATGCCCATTCTTAAATGAATTGCTAGTAAGTGGAGGGTAATATTACCAGGATTGTCTTGGGCTAATTAAAATTCACCCCCAGGGGATAGAAAAGAACTCTTTCTTTGAATATCTCACAAAAGAAAAAGTGAGCAAAATTGGGATTCTGCTAGTGATAAAGAATGTGATAGTTGTTACAAAGATTTACCATCAGCGTCAGCCGCAAAGCAACTTCTTGGGCCTCTGCTCTAGTCAGGGGTAGGCTAGACACAGAGAATACAGGAGGGAGAAGGCAGGCTCAGCAAGGACATGCACTCTAGTGGAGAGAAGTAACTGAACGTGTCATTATCGAGAAAGTATAATCATTTTTGCATAAGGAAAATGAACAAGAAAGCTCTAGTATTGTGTACATGTACATACGGAGTGCTTGGGAATGACACTTTAAAACAATGACTTCTCGGGCCAGCACTGGTGGCCTAGTGGTTAAGTTCAGCACACTCTGCTTTAGTGGCCCAGGTTCGGTGCCCAGGTGCAGATCTACACTACTCATCTGTCAGTGGACATGCTGTGGCAATGGCTCACACAAAAAAAGAGGAAAATTGGCAGCAGATGTTAGCTCAAGGGGAATCTTCCTCAACAACAACAAAAAATAAATTAAAAAAATAATAAAATAAGACAATGATTTCTTTAAGGCCACTTTAAATATATAAAACTGTGTAACAAAAACTTTAAAATTGTATTTCTTCCATTTTCCTCCTTTGTTCTCCTTTATATTTTAAACTTACACCTAATACATGTGCAAATAATTGTTTTCCTTTACATTTTAAATTTCAAGTTAATACTCAAATGTACAAAAAATTTAGAGTATGGTAGACTAAAATGCGTAGTAGGGATGTCCACGTCCTAATTCCTGGACCTGTGAATACGTTGCTGTAGGTGTTGAAAGGGACTTTGCAAATGTGATTGAACTAAGGATATTGAGATGGGGAGATCAGCCTGGATTATCTGAGTGGGTCCAATGTGATCCCAAGGATCGTTACAAGAGGGAAGCACGAGGATCAGCCAATAGCAGAGGATGTGATGACAGAATCCACAGGATGGAGTGGTGGGAGGAAGGGGCTGTGAGTCAAGGAATGTAAGCGGCCTTTAGAAGCTGAAAAGGCAAGGAAAAGGATCCTTCCCCAGGGCCTCCAGAAAGGAATGCAGTCCTGTCAGACCTTGACTTTAGCCCAACTGACACCCATGTCAGACTTCTGACCTTCAGAAGTCTAATAATTCGCACTGTTTTAAGTCACTAAGTTTGTCATAATTTGTTACAGCAGCAAAAGAAAACTAGTAGAACATGCTACCATCTTTCATCTTAATACCAGATTTTGCAGGTTTCTCTAGCTGATTATGACCTTGATGATGCCTTTGTAGATATAGTTTATAAGGAGTTGTAATATATATATAACATATACATTATACGCCCATAAGAATTTATTTAAAAATTATTTAAACTTTATTAAAAAATTAAAAGTTGGAGAAATGTTCATAGCTGAGCATCAAAGATCTTTATTTCAGTATTACATTTCTTGTGCATCAAACCCCCAAAACTTAATATACTAGAGATGGTTATGGATAAAGACTAAGACCAAGTCTTCCTTAAAGAAAAGAGTTAAATGAGGAAGAATACATGAAATTTCACTTCTATTTGCATAAAGTGGAATAAAAATGACTTATATAGTATTGTGTTTAACAGTGAACAATTAACCCTGTTCCTTACAATAAGCCTGTGAAGTAGAGAAAACGTTGGTCCAATTTAATATAGGCAAGAATTACATCACAAAGCTGCCTCATTCTTGCTTGTACTGAGCACTTGCCATGTGACAGACATCTTGATAGGTGCTGAGGAAATAACGATAATAATACTAATAATGACAATAATAGTGGTGATTTTATTTACCATTTATCGACCACTTACTCTGTAAAGGTATAGCTCAAGATATTATTCATATTAACTCATTAATCTGTACAACAAACCTAGATGATAGAGCAGACGAAGATTTTGTCCTGAAAGAGAGCACAATCAATTAAGGAAGAAGGTTTAGACACATCATCACATACTTTTTACTGCCAAGCAAGTACCATAACAATTAAAATCACAATTTGGGCATCATAGGGAAGATGCAGCTAACCCAGTCTGAGTAGGGATAGGAAAGGTTTCCTGAGTCAGTGATTCCTGAATGTGAACTTGAAGGCAAAATCTGACAGTCTCCATAGGATAAGCAACATAGCAACACCAACTAAGCAGAAAAATCAAATGTGGAAAGCAGAAAAGGCTTATTTCTTAATTACAACACAGGCCAAAGTAGATTAGACAGCTTTTCATGGTGTCTCTCCTCCAACAGCGACTCAGGGATCATGGCTTCCAACTTGCAGCTTTATGTCTCTGAGTTCTCTCGTGTAGCTGGGAGCAAGAGGTGGAAAAGGTACACAGACACTTATCTGCCTTGGCTTATAAATGATATACCTCATCTCCACTCAAGATTATTGATCAGAACTAGTCACATATCCCAACTCAAGTGCAAGGGCAAGAGAAGATGTTGAACATCTGGTGAACATTACTTTCTGCCACAGTCACACAAAGAGGATTGAACAGGAAAGGGTTACAAAAGTACAGAGGAGAGAAACATCATCATCTGGGCCAGGTGGATTTTTATTTTCTTGAATGTGATGTGAAAGAGAGTGTGTAGATGGTAAGAACCTGAAGGAATAGTCATGCCCCAGATCAAGGAAAGCCCTATAGGAGATGTCAAGGCTCTTAAGTTTTGTCCTATAGGAGAGACAGAGCCATTGAAAAATTTTAAATAGATTTGAACTCTTGGGATCGTGGTGCCTGAATTTGAGACAGACAAGACTGAAGGCAGGAATACCAGTTGTGAGGTAATCAAATTAGTTAGGAGTCTATGAGGATACCCATCAAAACATGGGCAATATCATAGGGATGAAGGAAAAAGGCAGATTTGAAATATGCTAGGGTCAAAATTGGCAATAATCTAAAAAGTGATCAGAATCCAAAAAGGGACACTAGGAAGAAGAAGTGATGAATAACTTCCGTATTTCCACTTTGAATAACTGGAACTATCAATTTAGACAGAGACTGTTGGGAAAAACTATTTGAAGAGGAAGATGAAGAGGTTTGTTTCAGATTTCTTTATTTTTACTTGTATTTTTTAAATTTTTGATGAGGAAGATGGTCCCTGAGCTAATGTCTCTTGCCAATCTTCCTCTTTTTGCTTGAGGAAGTAGGTCCCTGAGCTAACATATGTGCCAATATTCCTCTATTTTGTATGTGAGACCCTGCCACAGCATGGCTTGATGAGTGGTGCATAGGTCCGTGCCTGGGATCCAAACCTGGAAACTCCAGGCTATTAAAGTGGAGTGTGCAAACTTAAGAACTACACCACCAGGCTGGCCCCTATTTTGGACTTTTTAAGGTTGAGTGGCCAGTGGGAAATCCAGCAGGAGTTTGGATGAAGGCCTATAGCCAGGTCTAAGCTTGAGAGGAAGATTTGGGAATCAGAAAAGTTTGGATGAAGGATGAAACCACAAGAGTCGATGGCTCACGAACGGTGAAAATGAGATGAGTAGTGGGCTTGGAACTCAGCCACAGGGAAAACCAACACGTAACAGGTAGGAAGAAGAAAGCATCCATGATGATGAAAGAGAAGGTACTGCCAAGGGTATAAAGAGAATAAGCAGCTAAGGGATGGCAGAGTTTGGAGGAGACAGTGATCAATCATCTTGAGTGGTATAAAGAAATCCAGCAGGATAAGGACTGAAATTTTTCATTGAATTTGGTGATTAGAAATACCCAGAGACGGCCTTAGCAGTAAAGAAATTGGTAGGAAGGGGCGATTGCAATGGACTGGGAACTGATGCATAGTGGGTAAAGTAGAAACAGGGTAGCCGCTTCCCCCTTGAGAAATTTAGAGACTTGCTCAGTACCACATAACCAGAGTTTGAGTTCAAGCCGGGCAGAACTGAAACCTGGGGCCTGGTCCTGCAGCTACTTGTCGGGAGGGCAGGACCCAGATCACCCTGTGTGAGGTCCCGATCTCAGTCTTTTAGATGGTCGCATTCACCAAAGTACTCCAAAAATGGGTGAAATCTGTCACCACATTTTCTAATTTTCATGACAGTCTAGATGAATTGCTGAGGGGAATTTTCCAAGCATATATTAACACACACACACACACACAATAAGCTTCAAAAAGGTAGAATGTTAGGTGATTTACTTTAATGTGAGCCGAGCAGAGCACAACAAACTAATAACAAATAATACCTTACTAAATCCACGTGCATTTTAGACTTTTAAGGAGCACTTAATGGGACCAAGTGGTCTTAGTAAGTAAAATTGAACGGATATGTCTTTAAACAGCACCCTACATCAGCATAATTCTATCAAGTAATCTTTTTCAATAAGCAAGATGCTTAGCTCATACTTAAGCCCTTGGTTAAAGAAACAAAACTCTTAGAGGTACAAAGTTCCCGAAGCTTCTTCTCATCACAGTGGTCCTGAATAAAGGAAAGACCCTGCTTCTCATAGCACGTTCCAGGAACACAGAAAAGCTGTATGGCTCTAGCTTCGTGGGGAGTGGAGGGAGATAAAACTGACCGTGAAGGCCGGAACCAGATAGTGAAGGGCTTTATATATCATGCTAAGGAGTCTGGACTTTATCTTGCGGGTTAGCAGAGAGCTATTAAAGACTTTTAAGTAAGGGATTATCGTGATCAGATTTCTATTTTCTGGCAGCTACAGTGTGGAGGAGAGCGGAAGGAGGACAGAGACTGGAGGCAAAGAGACCAGTTAGTAAATCCTGCTTATTCTCTTTCTTTCCCTCTGCCTCGAGAGTCCCACATACCAAGGCTCCAGATGTATTTGCAGTATGACTTTTCTTTCTAGGGGCTGCCTCACTGCTCTGGGTTTTCACTCTCTAACATATTATCCATGCATGCATGCGTGTGCTCATGTACACATGTGCATGCCCCCCTCCCCCCCCCCCACACAGAGCATGGTTTTCACTCTGATCCTTCCTAGGCAGGATCAAGACTTCCTGTAGTACCCAGGTCACCCAGAAGTCATGTAAAGGAACAACAGGATATATTATATGAATAAAGCACCCCTTGTCTGTTAGTAAGACATGGTAAGGCCATGGGGTTTGGTCAAGGGATGGGGATGGGGCCATGTGGATGTATGAAAATTATAGTCAAGCTGCTTAGATGAATTTAATGTAAATGTTTCCGTTTTCTATATCTTTACAGTGTATTTCTTATGGAATGCATTGAAACATAGGCAGAATTCAAAAAGGCAATAAAAGAAAGGAATTGACGAAGAGAGGGAATTAAAAATGTGCATACACACAATAGACCTTGTACAAGAAGGCTTAGGTGAAAAATCTTGTGCCCTGATTGCCATAAATTAGCCACAGAAGAGCTGGCTAAGGAAAATGGAAACCGACCTCTCCCAGAAAGAAAGAAAAGAGTAAATGTTAAATGAAATAACACATTTTCAAATGACGACTCAAAAACAAGCAAGTTTAAGGGGAGGAGTAATAGAGATTGTCTATGTATCTGGTTCTAATGGGGCAAGTGTTTCTAGGTTAATAACTGGAGGAGAACAACTAAATTGTAGATAGTCCTTGTTAACAGCTGTACATCTTGGAAGGTAGAGAATAATACAGCTTAAGCAGATTTCCAAAAGATATTGTACTTAAAGCAAACTTTAACTAATACCTACATGATCTTTAATGTTGGAAGTATTGTCTTTAGAACATTTATTTTTTTTTTCCCCTTTGAAAACAAAGTGGTATCTGTGGCTTTTTGTCTCCCTCGTATTAAAATATAGGAGAGAAGCGGAGATGATCTGATCTAAATGGCGAGGTGGAAAGAGGGCAGGACCATTTTCTGTGTTATTGAATCCCCAAGATATCCTCGAATATCATAAACTGGAAATGTGACTATTAATCACCATGGTGCAACTCTTATCTCAGAGGGAAACTATTGCATATGCTCATGCCACTTTGGACATCTGTGAGAATAACGTGGCTGCACTGGAACAATTGGTGTTGATAACTCCCTTTGCACTCCTGGGAGAACGCACAAGGTCCATTTCATACCCTGGTGATGTCTGTGAGGTAGCAAGGAGGTTAGCTGTATACGGGAAGCATGAAATCACAAAAGAGAGCATCCAACACTGAGGTCACTGGTGGGCATCGAGGTTGGCGGGCTGATGGAGACAAGATAGCAAGAGTAAACTAGATTATGTGCAGTGCTAGGATTTAAAGGTACCTCTTTCACTGCTCAAACACTGAAAGCTGGATCAGCTTCGGTTCATGGTGTCAGAGTCTGATAACTCTCCTGTTCACACAAGGTAGAGCACTAATCCTAATAGGGGTTGCTTCCAAATAGTCTATAAACTTAGTGTGGCTTCCACCCTCTAACCTCCATAGCTGAGAGATGATGGGGATAAGCTGCTCGGTTTCAGTGTGCCAGATCTTCGGGCCTGAAACATTTCTTACTTCCTTCCTTTCCTTGTAAGGCCAGGACACTTAGTCTTCCAAGTGTCTGTACTAATTAAATGCAGGTCTAGTATGCCAAAAATGTTTTGAATGTAAAAGATTAACGAGAGAGAAAACTTTTGTGGAAGGAGGGAATTGAGACAGGAGAGGCCCCTCCTAGTTGGCATGGTTTTAAGGGGGAGGTAATCTTGAGGTCTTAGGAACACGAGCAGTGCAATTTTTTTAAGAGATGCTTGGCTCCAAAGGGAAAGAATGAACAAAATCTTTCAGGGACTAAGGCAGAAGCCACCCAGGAAGGCTCACGGTGATCCTGGGTGACAGATGAGCTGTAAGTGAACTGTCTGAGTAAATGAGGGCGAGATTAAGCCATCCTACGCTCGCCTCTTCTGCCCATGTTACCTCTTGTTTTGTTTCAGAGCTCTCCATAAGGGGAACCCACTGACCATTTTGACCTTTCCTTCCAGACTTGGCATTTAGAGGAATAAATCAGGATTAGCGCTGCCATTAAGCTTCAGACACGGTGTCTTTAAGACAAAAGTAAGACCATTACTGGCGGCTTTTGCGCCTGGGACAATATTGCGTTGCTAATTCAGGACAGTAAGAATTAATCAGTAGGAGAAACTTGATGTTCATGTGGGCAACGCCAGTCTCTCCCAATATTTTGACTATTCCTTGTTCCATCAGCTGGCCGGGGGGAGGTGAGGAAGGAGACAGAGATTTGTGTTTTGGGAACTCACCAGCGCTCAGATGTCGACTAACGTTTTGCGAAGCAGAAAGATTTTTTTACAAAAACATTCCACAGTGGTCAGACTGATGAACATATTTGGAGACGCTGAAATGATGTAATAACGGCAACAATGTTATTTTTACAGCATTAGAAGAAAGGAGGACAACTACCAGCTGCCAAACTCATTGGTCACATTGATCCCGAATAAACCCTGGGTGAGCCTGCCCGATATTAGTCATAGGAGTTAAGCCTGTGAATCTGTTAGGACTTAAGACACATTACTTTTAGTTGGGAGGGTAAGAGAAAATCTTCTGGCATATGGTAAGAGGAAGGGTAATTTAGTACACTTTCTAAATGTTTTGAAAAGCTGTGCTGAGGCAATATTTGTTTTTTCGGATGACTATCTTGTATTCTCAAGAGAAAATGGCAATCTCTCATCAGAGAAAGATGGGGGAAGTGCACTGAAGGGGGAAAACACTTTACTGTAAAGTCTTTCAGATTTTGAAGAAAAGATTAAAATAAACCCAGTAACATGTAATATCATTTTCACGTGCTCTGAATTCACATTTGCTGAAGGCTGACAAATGCATGATACCTCCAAGGAAGGCACCTTTCTTTTTCTAAAATATTTTAAGCAATTGCCCCTCACAACTCTAGTAGCTGTCGATACTATTAATGCTCCCATTTCACAGATGAGGAAACTGTCATTTACTATGATCCTACAACTTGATATGGCGAATGAGACTATATAAAAATGCGTTTTATTTGTGAAACGGGGCTCATGTATCAGGCCTATTAGTCTCCAGAGCGGAAGATTCTAAATGTGTAGCTAAACTACGGAGAATTTCAACTCTTTGGAGGTAGTGGCCTTGCTGATAAGGGCACAGGAGTTGAAATGGGACAGGTCTGGGTTCTTCCACTTACCAGCTGCGTGAAATAAGTAGGCTCCAAGCCTCATCTATGAAATGAAGGCTGTAGTTCTTTCGTAGAGTTTTTGTCAGGATTGAGTTACATAGCATAGAAGTAATGCCGATGCACCAAGTGCTTAGTAAAGAGTAATTAGTTTGGGTTTTTTTTTGAGGAAGATTAGCCCTGAGCTAACATCTGCCGTTAATCCTCCTCTGTTTGCTGAGGAAGATTGGCCCTGAGCTAACCTGCATTCTCATCTTCCTCTTTATATGTGGGGACACCTGCCATAGCATGGCTTGACAAGCGGTGTGTAGGTCCACACCCAGGATGCAAACTGGTGAACCCCGGGCCACCGAAGCAGAACGTACAAACTTTACCACTGTGCTACCAGGCTGGCCCCAAGAGTAATTAGTTTTTGAATGACAATTATTTCATATACTTAGTAGTTTTACTTACTCTTTGACCAGTGATGGCCAAATGTGAGCCCTACTCTAGATTCTCAGGCTCAGGCTAGTTGGGGACATAATGCTTTTGGGTTTCTGGTTCCTTTTCTCTACCCCAAAGCAACCAATTACTTAAGTAATTTGTTAAAGGCCACCCCATGCCACTGTTTTCTCTAGATCAGCCCTGCAAATTACAAACCACTCTTTATTTTCTCCTCGATCAAGAAAGATTAGTGATGCTGTACCAGGACGTCAGATGAGTTTCAGCTCTAGTTCTCTCTGGCGCTGAATAATAATTGGTTCAAAGCACATATCGAGGGAAAAGACTGTCTGAGTCCCTCACAATGAAATTGCTTTTCTTAAACAGGTGATGTGCTGAGACCCAGAAAGTAAAGCCCCTACAGGGACCGCTCAATCATCTGTCAATCTTTTACAAGTCAATTCAGAATTTACCTATGCCAGAAATTGGCACTAATTGCACTTGATTTCAACGACTTCCACATTACTCTCAGAATTTCAATTATGAGTCTGTAAAAATAATTGGCTCTTTTTACATGACAAAAGTTCTTAACAGCAGTTTAGGATCTCTCTTCAACTAGCCTATGCAGTCCTTGAAGGCAGGCACTATGTCTGCCACGTTAAATGTGGATGAAGGATATAAGAGAAAGAGATGATATGGTCTCTGCCCTCAAGGAACGTGCGATCCAGTTGCAGATGCTGATCTGCAGCTGTTAAGCAACATTTTCCGGGTAACTAGATGCAAATTCTAGCGCTCTGGAAATTCCATGAACCCAGCAGGTGGAGAAAATACTACATTCAGGATTGTCATCAGCTCCCTAAGGAGACTCACATCTGAGTTTCCTAGAATGCTTGCTCTTTTGGAGGGCAAAGAAAATCACTACGAACATTTGCAGAAAATCGAAACGCTATTTTCTTTTATGTAACATTTCTATCTAGAACGTGTTCTCAAAGTCTGTTCTTTCCTAGGACACGAACATATTATGCTCTAGTCTAGCATTTTTCATCTGTAGTTTGTGATTTATTACCAGGGCAGGAAATTTATTTAGGGGACATGACCATTTTTAAAACACAAAGGAGAATAGAAAATATTAGAGACTTAAAAAAAAAATGAGTTTATGAAAATTGTTGTTTTCCGTATATGTACAAGATCACAATGTAAAATGTATCTCTGACTATGGCTTGCAGTTAAACAGAGTTTGAGGAGTGATGCATCTAGTCGGCACCCAGAAAATGGACCAGATATTCTTTATAAGATAATAGAAAAGCTTGATGCTTGCAGCATGTCTTCCCATCGAAGAGAATTACCTCATGTGGTGGTAATATTTTCGTTGTTAAGTTCAAAATTCATCGTGGAGAACAAAATTCAGTCATGTTACTGATAACACTATAGTGAAGACCTGGCTTAGAGAAATGGCCACAGTGGCCTTCCTAATGCTTCACACTGGAAGTGGTAGAGCTACATGCCACCCAGATGCCCTTAGAGCTAGACAACTCCATATCTCACGGGAGTCAGAGCCTACCTCGTGACAGACTCTCTGGACCACAGGATTCAAAAAGAAAGAACTCAGAAGCATTCTTTCTCCCAAACTCACCAGTAAGTTCTTCTCCTTGCATCTACAAAGGGGTAGAATTAACGAGAGACATCCAGATGAGTCATCTAGGCAAGGGAAGGCGAGGAAGACTAGAGGTCTAGAACGTTATTTTAGTGGAAGACCCCAAATGGAAACGTGAAGGCTTGAAACATGGAGGCTATGAATTCTCCGATGCACGCTCTTCTTGCAGAGGGTAGCGTTTGAGACATCACTGCCTTCCCCAACTTACCTGCCCTGGCTTAAGAGTTATATGATCAGCTGGCATGTGGGAAATCCATTGGGAGAAGTAGCTTATTAGATAGGCCTGCACACCACTTAAGAAACTAATATACTATATATGGACTACATTTTCTTTGTGCACCCTTCTGGAAGTTCCATGGACAATTAAACTTTTGTATGCGTAAGACTCTGAATTGGATGAGAACATTCATTAAGTTAACTCTAAGCCTCAGCTTACAGAAGTTCACTTCTTGAACCATTTCCTATCTCTAAAGATGCCTGACCACATTATACAATTCGCTCACCAGAGGCTGTGCAATGAGTGCAAATGGCAATGTAAAAGTATTCCCAATAACAGAGCATCATTCTAACAAAATGTCTAGAATTTTAACATAAATACCCTGTCGATTCCCAGGAAGAAATGATCAAAAATTAAATTTCTGGACTTTTCTAAATAAATCAAAGATAAAAAATGTTAGATGAATCAAAAGAAAATAAATTCAGCCTCCTTAAGTTCAAGAGAAATGTATTAAATTCCGAAAAGTATCCCTATCACCAAGTTTTCTTATTCTGGTCATTATTAACCAAAGGCGGCTTATTCTAATGCCTGAGTAGAGTTGTCGGGGTTTTCTTCACTCCCTGCATCTTGGGCTGGTCTTGTATGGGAGCACAGTTCCTGTAGGCCTTAGAATTGGAGTTATTTTGACACCGGTATTATCAATCAGGATTTGATCAGAAAGCAGAAGCCATTCCAGGTTAATTCAATTAAAGAGATATTTGTTATGGAAATAGAAACTTATACAACCTTTTGTAGAGCTGCAGGAGCTGAGATCAGAAGGCCACTTTCAGGAAATGTCAAAGTGTGACTCACAGGGAAGTCACAACAAATGATCCCAGCCTCAGCCAAGCGGATAATTCTGAGTGGAACCCCCAGAAGCCATGGGAAGCCACCACTGTTGTTCTGAGCTTCCGGCTTCCAATGGCTTCCCCTCCACTTTCCACTTCATGGGAATACCTCTCACTGGCCAAAATTAAGGGTCTAAAGATTACCCTGGCACTAGTCCTCCACCCATGAAAGTTTGAAACACAAGCAAATTTCCAGGCTTTGAGGCCATTACACAAGTAAAACATTTTTCTTAAAAACCAGTACTTGGTAAAAATCTAGACCTTTTGACAGTTACCGGAAGAAACTCAGTAGCAGTCCACGATTTAGTTGCCAACAAGTCCTATACAATTATATGGAATGCATGGCTTGAGGACCTGAAGCCAGTTGTGAGGACCCTCCCACTCTGAGCTCGAGGCAGGCATATATTGTATTGGAGGGAAAATGCACTTATGCATAGTCTCCTCTCTCAGAGAGCAGACTTGTAATAATATTTTCTTGCTGAAAAATTTAGAAACTTCCCAAGTCTTCTTTAGGTTGCTTTGCTTTGCTATCGTATTTAATCTCATTTTGTGTTATCTTTTGACCTTGTGCTTTGACCTTATCTTTTGACTTTGTGTTGTCTTTGACTATTCAGCACCCTAATGCTGAATATGCCATGGCTTCTGTCTAATCACACAGTCTCTATTCTATTTGTTTAAGACTTCTTTTAGAGCAGTTTTAGACATACAGCAAAATTGAAAGGAAGGCACAGAGGTTTTCTATTTGCCCCCTGTCCTCACACATGCATAGCCTCTCAATTACCAACATCGCTCACCAGAATGGTACACTCTTAACCAAGATTGAACCTACATTGACTCATTGTAATCACTGAAAGTCCATACCTTCTCTTAAGATTCGCTCTTGGTGTTGCACATTCTGTGGGTTTGGACAAATGTATAATGATATACCTCCATCATTACAATACCAGAGAGTAGTTTCACTGCCCTATCCGTTCTACTTTTATGAGCTAGCATTTCCTATTGCTACTAATACTGGAATTAATGCCCATGAATTCTACCTCTTAGATTTCATGTGTTTTGTTTCACCTGGAGAGTCACCTCTAGCAGATTGCTGCACAAAGCTGATGCAGTTTTGAGAGTCTGTGCCCCTCAAGGCCCAGTCAGGCTCTATACGTTTGCCATGGGTCCTTCCCCAGAGCCTGGATTTTCCTTGCTGTTTATTTCATCAGATCTTGAATAACTCAGAAACATGAACATCAACAAAAATATTTTCTTCTGCCATAAGTCTTTCTGGAGTAGTGGAACGTGTCTCTTGGGTTCTCTTTATTCCCATGTTCATTCCAGGGAGACTCAGTTGTGTTTTCACAACTAACTTAAACTTGTCCCTTTCTTTTTCTAGCCCCTGAAGAGCTCACTCTGTTTGCTGGATCTTCCACTTTCCTTTTCAGACTGTTGCTTTTCCAACATACTCCTCTAGATTTAGGCTTGCTCCACAACCGCCAGCATGCCTGTCCCGTAAGAAGCATGAATTCAATGAACCACAAGTCTGCCAAAAGGATGCACTTTTCAAACAAATGTGTCTACTTCCTCCACCCCATCCACACATCAAATGGTTCCAGCCAGGCAGCATTCTCTCTTTAGATGACCATCTAACCTAGCACTGAACTTCAATATAAGACAGTAAATCGTTGTGTTTAAGAAACCAGATTCTGGAGCTAAACTGCATAAGTTTGAATCCTAGTTACTTTACTTCCTAGCTAAATATCCTTGGGCAAATCTTTGAAATTACTGTGCCTCAGTTTCCTTATATGTAAAAAGAGAGTACTAACATTCCTTCCCTTGTGAGATTATTGTAAATATTGAAGAAACTCATTTGTAACATTCTGAGATTAGTACGTGATACATGGCAATAGGTATTATGTGTTACCTTCCCTGTACCTTCTCCTATTCATACATTTCCCAGGCATTTCACCTCAGGAGAGAAAGGATACCACCTACAATCACCAGAGCAGCATCACGTGCACCTATTAATGCCTTAAACATGATACTCTAGTTTTCTTTTCTGATATATCCTCAGACTTTTATAAACCACTAGTTGACAGTTGATTCAAGTCTCACGGGAGTGACTATTTGTAGCTTTAGGGGTGTGCCTCCCCCTGGTTTTCTGGATCCAGGATCCTTCTGGAAGAATCATTCCAGTGAGCTTCTGAAGATCTTGCTGCCCTTCCTCTGGCAGTTTTCTTTGAACCCCAATCACCCTTTCTGATCAAGTAATAACTGAAAGACTCTCCTCTAATCCTGTCTAGAAGGCCAGCTAAACCTAGGTACATCACCTTTCCCCTTTCATATTTGCCCAGCCTAACCTCCAGGATCTCTTTGTCCTTTTCGTATTGGCATACCCTCTTCTGTAAGAGCTTAACCTTGCCCCTAAGGAAATCTCTGTCTTCCCCTTAACCAACTTTTCTTTATTTCTCTTTCATTCTCCCAACAATCATGTTCTGATAGTTTTTAAACCAGTTCAGTTCCTCCTTGTTATCTGAACAATCTTGGTTTCTGAGGACAAAGTATTCCTGGCATGGCACAGATCTTTTTCATTTGCCTTCTTAGCTCTTGGGTTTGAATAAATTTCATTAGTTTGCTTCTTGACCTCAGACAAAGATGGCCTATCTCTTATTTAATAAGTGTTCCTTTATGGGGGGGCGGGCTGTTCATTGATGCAGTCGCCAGCCCTCCGAGCCAGAATCCAGTCACCTGAAGACAATGGATTGGGCAGAGCTCTTTTGAGACAAACCATGCGAATCCAGGGTGTGAGCCTTTCACACTTCACCCCCTTGACATTAAATGCAGATCAAGGAAAGGATTGACTCAGATTCCTACCTATGCCTGCTATGAAGCTCTCTTGCTCAAACAAAACTTAACTGATTCTAAAATTTAAAGCCCTAGTTTGAAGGCCTTGATGAAAAACAAAATACAATGATGTTAAATCATTCCATTCAACCAGTGCTTACAGAGCCTGCACAGTGATGACTGACAAAAGGACTCTCTTTTTCCATGATCTTCTAATCCTTTTCTGGGCCTCCCCTGGAATACTAGGCCAGGCTGCCCCTGTGAGATTCATGGGCAGCAACAACGTCATGAGCACTAAAGCTTGAACAGTTAGCTCCCCAGGGTCTGTCTCGGCTAATAACTAGCTGCACTACTGAAAAAAACAGCCAAACGTGCCTCCTCAAAATAACAAGATACAATTATAGAAGCCCTGGGTCTACAAAGTGTGAAATAAATAAATCTCTAGCTGCATCATCAGAAGCAAAGATCACGTGTTATTTTGGTCCCTAAATATCAGTCCTCATGTCTATCTTTCAAGGTTAATAGACTGTGCATCACTCCTTTCTTCTCTTGAAACACCAATAAACAACACTCTGTAGCCATAGGAAGTGGATAAAGACCAAAATGTTAGCTTTCTTATTGGTAAAAGCTGAGCTGGAGGATATGGCATAGGTATGCATTTTCCTGATTTTTCACTCTATATTTATACTTAGCCACATGGTCACTATGAGCTGGGCCACCACAGGACACCCCTGTAGGAGTCTCTTGACCCAAGAAGCTTAGCACACAGAGAGAACAGACCAGAATATAGACTTTCCATAGACAGGCAGCTTCAAAAAGAGAACCTGGAATTACCTCGTTGTTCTTCCAACTTGCCAGTCAGAAAATCCCATAAGAAGGAGTAAGTCAGTGAGCGTGTGGGAAAGGCCACAGGCATGAGTCTATTAGAAGTTCCCTCATGGGAACATGAGGTCAGGTTGACACTTTAGACTGTGCTTTTAAAGAATTGCCTTGATATTAAAGGACTAAGAGGCTGAGTAGGGAATTGTTCACCAAATCCCAAGGATTTTTCTAGTATTCTGCCCCAGTTAGTAAATGTAAATAATGTGGCTACAGACAAGTTAACCATTTGATCAACATTGCAATGTTGGTCATATTAACAATAAATCACATTAACCATCTAGAGCTAATGTTGATTGTTCTTCTTGCCCATCTGTAAGACTTATCTCATTTTATAAACTATAGAGTTTTAAATTCAGGTTAGAAAATAGATCCAGGGGATTTTTAAGAATAACATTTCCAGTGTATTTTAGTAAGAATCCAATTCGCATGTAACATTTTTGAAATTTTTCTTGAAAGTGCTTTGAAAACTGTAAGATATGGTACAGAAGTATGATATTCCTTTCTACAAATCTAGAACTTTATACAGTGGCTTTTTTCTAATTGACCATATCTATTTTTAAAGATAGATGAATGGGCACAGGCAAAGTTTATAAAAAGCAACTGTCCTGTTAGGAGATTGAACCTCAGTAGGTTGATGGGGTAAGCTTTTTCTTTATTGTTTGAACAAAAATTGGAACCCTTGCTTTTTTTAAAATAAGTAAGAAGCATCAATAATCTCAATTACCTAACCCAATTACTATCTTCATTTTTATATTTTCCCTTCTAGGCTCTCCTTCTATCATGTTCTTTCTCAAGAAACCACATTAGTCTTGTGTACCTTTTCTTTAAGACTACTTATTTATTACAAAATCTGTATTAGCATTGTACACAAGCTGATTCCAAAATAGTATCCACTTACATATAGCTAGTAGGCTCACATATGCCCAGTGTCTCCCTTTTTCTATCAACAAACTTCATTCAGGCAGTCTTGTGAATTAGTTGGGGTCCGTGGTGACCTCAGATACTAGCTGTGATTAATATCCAATTAAAGCCCTTCCCACGCCATCTCTTTCAGCTTCTTCATGGGAGAGTGTGTGAAAAGGTACATAAATATCCTTAGCAAGTAGGAGGCATTCCCCACAATACCATTATCTGGCATTGAGCTTTACAATTTATAAACTCAGGTCAAAACATCATGTTTAATTTCTCTTGTGCTGTAAATTATTCTTTAAAAAGTAAGGATAACTTTAACTTAAAAATTTCCTATAAGTGAAATATTCGATAAATAAAATGGATCCAGAATCTCTTAATCAACTACATGTGCCCAGACCAGATTACTTTTTCCTGGGGCCCATAATATAAGACAAGTCACAAACCAGGCGATTTTGTTAAAAGGGACTGAGGTCTGCTCACAGGCTCACATAAATTCAAAATAAGAATATCTAAAATAAATCTTCGAGGTTCCCTCTTGTTACCAAAGTAATGCAGAGGTGTTTGTAAACCAAATAATAATGAGAGGGGGAAGGTGGAAGAGACAGAGAGAATCACAGAGATAGTTTCCCACTTTTAAGAGGTTAGCAGGTTAGAGATCCTGCTCCCTCGAGACACCCGGAAGCTCTCTTTTCCCTACGTAGGACAGTTTGCAAAATAGCTTCTGGGTAATTTCTGCCTCTCACACTTGAACCAGACCCTGCATTACTCTCACCTCTCTCGGAAGTGGTTGAGTGACGCTGTGATGCTGTTCCATCTGACCCACTGTTGGAATAAATTATCATCGTGGTCCTGTTAGCAGGCCCGGGACAAGATAGTGCTATGACAGGTTTAATATAGGAATAACGTAGACTCAAGTGTAAATAATCAAAGTTGTAATTCAAGTACAGCTTACCTGTGACATAATTTATCAATGTCACTAGACTCTTTCAATGAAATTACAGCTTTATATGCAGAATTTAGATGTACACCATTCATTGCAATACATGAAGAATGTTCCTATTAAACATAGCTACTAGATACATTAACATCAAGGGGCATGTCTTTATTCGAATAACTGAGCCTCCGTTCTCTTTTCTCCTTCCACCAAACTGAATCCATATATTTCTTACTTTCTAGATTCAATGACTGTAACCTTAGTTTAAAAATGATTATCCTCCTTTTGGAGGGCAGTCCAGAGAATAAAAAACAAGGTTAAGAAGGTGAAGATGCCAATGGTTAGGCAAGCATGAATTGGCGAAGAGAAAAATAAAAGCTGATGTCAGAGTCCTAATGTATACCAGAAACTATCTTTTATTTGCATCAGTATTTCTCTAGAGATTTACATCTTACTGGGATGGAACAAACGCCAAAGGAGAGCTTGACTTTCTGTTAACTGATTTTTAAAAATGAGTAAATTATAAGAATGTAATATAAATTATGCCAGGATACGGCTATTTCAAAATGGCCTTGATATCATGTATTAGCAGAAAAAAGAGAAAAAATAACAGAAAGGTTTGAAAACAAATTTTTCTAAATAGAGTAGAGGAGCAGAGTCTATGATTGTCAGTTTTTACCAAGGTTTATCAATCTGAAACGCATACCCGTAGATCGTCTCAGTAAAAATCAATCTTGGAAAAATGCTGAAGTCATCCACACTCTTTTATTCTATTTTCCTCTCTTCATTTATTCCTCTGCCTCTTGACTTCAAATAAAAGACTGTCCTGGGCATTTCTCATGGAGGGCTAAACAACATATGTTTAAGGAGATTTAATAAGACAACATTAAATTAGTATGACATATATACTACCGTCCCAGGCTTTCTGGAGGATAATTTAATATCAAAAGCTTTAGAAGTATGTATGTTCTTTGCTCCTCAGAAATTCTACTTGTGGAGATAAATCCCAAATCCATCATTTAAAAGTTGTTGAGATGCACAGAATGTTGGTCATTGCAGCATTCTTTATAAAAACAAAAACTGGAAGCATTGTAAATGGCTGACAACAAGAAGCTGGTCCTTTTGGTTATGACAAATCCATGCATAGAAAATTTTGCATTCCTGAATGACCGTGCATAAATGTAGAAAAATGTCTAACGACATGAGAAAATTCTTGTTATGTACTAAGTGATGAAACGCAGGTTAAAAACAGTTTGTACAGTATGATCTTGTCTTTGTCTGGGCTGCTATAACAAAATACCATAGACCAGCTGACTTAAACAATAATTTATTTCTCAGTTCTGGAGGCTGGTAGGTCCAAGACGAAGATGCTGGCAGACTCGGGGTCTAGTGAGAGCTCGCTTCCCTGGTCATAGGCAGCTGTCTCCTCTCTGCGCCCTCATACGGAGGGAGGATGAGAGAGCGTTCTGAAGTCTCTTTTATAAGGGCACTAATCCCACTCCCAAAGCTTCCACCCTCCTCCCCAAGGGCACACCTTCAAATATTATCACACTGAGGATTAGATTTCAACATAGGAATTTCGGGGGGACACAAACAGATCTCAATTTTGCAAAAGAAGCTATATACATAATATAAAATTTTATAATCATAGAAAGGACTTGTCTTTAAGTTTAGAGATTATGAGCAATTACATAATAGCAATAATTCATTGAACAGTGTTCTCTGTGCCAGGCACTCTTCTAAGTGTTTCACATGTACTACTTTAATTTAATTTAATTCACATAACAACCAGGAAGATAGGTATTATTGTCACACTTAGAAAAGGAAGAAACTGAAATACACAGAGATTAAGAGTTTTGATCAAACTAACAATGGCAGTTATAGAATTGAACCTTGGCAGTCTATTTAGGGAATGCATTTTTAATTACTACACTATAGCAGCATCTCAATTTTTATTCACTTATGTTTTACATCTTTGTCCAAATTTTCCAGAGTAAATATAAATTATTTCACAACCAGGAAAATTATCTAACAAATCTTATTTTTAAATCATATTAGATATTGTAAGGGAAAAGAAAAAAGCTCCTAAGTATGTAGAATAATATTTCTATTTCAAGAAATAGATGTTCTGAAACTAAATTGATGGATTAGAGTTTCCTTAAATTTTCTTTTGGGATACAATAAAACCATGTAGCTGATGAAATAACAAATGACAACATTCCTGCCTTACTAGTCACCCTTTTATTTTTTATTTTTTTAATATAGATCATCAACCTACCCAAGAAACATGATATTTCCATAATATGACTGTGTCTGTGCTTGGTTCCAATCTGTCTCCTTCATTTCTCCTTTCTAAAGAAGCCTAAACATCTCATGTAGACATATGACAAGTTGTTTTCCTTACAAATAAGGAGAGAACAGAGTACAGAAAACGATACCATTGTGGAATTCAGCCTATCATCCTTCTTTCAAAAAGAATCGGTCACAATTTGCTTTGTTGGAGCAATCTGTCCCTTGTTACCGATTTATATTGCTCTGTGGGACTGTGTTAGAAAAACATTATTATTATTAGCAGTAGTAATACTTGGCAGCCATTCAGCACATTTCATCAAAGACTCCAAGAGCTTAGCCATCAATCAAACTTGCCTTGGTGTGCTCCTGGGAGGAGGTGGTATTATTTCTGTTTGGAACAGAGGTTAAGTGACTTGCCCAAGGCCTTGAAGCTACTGAGATTCAGAGTTGGGAATTAAACCCTGGAGACTTGACACCCAGCATCCCACTCTCCTTCCTGGAGCACATTCCCTCTGCCTGTCTGAAAGATGTAGGGATAAATAAAGCATCTAATAGAAAAATGTCCTGCTCCCCAGCATGGGTTCTTATGTTCAAGCTCTTCTGGCATTAAATTGAAAAAGCACAAGTAGTTGTATTCAGAACTCGAGCTGGTACCTTTCAGTTTTGGCACTCATTCCATTCATTCTTTCACCAAATCTTTATTTAGTGCTACCATGTGTTAGACAATAATTCAGTTGTGACCAGACACAGCCGTGGCCTGCAGGGAGTTTTCAGTCTAGTAGAAAAGAGAGATAAACAAACAGACCATTTAATACTGTCTTGTTGCTTAGTGTTTATTACTGTGTCATGATCCACATTTGAAATCTAGATCCTTCCTCTTTAGCCATATATTATAGATCTTAATGACATAACATGTATATCACAACAATCTAAAGCCACATATAGTATATACACATACCTAAAAAACAGATTTGGTTCTTTAATTTTAAGTAAAGTATAAACAGGTGAGAATCCTTCCATATTGTTTTTTAGAAGGCAGTAGAGGATAGTTACTGAGAAACTTTAGAGTTAGAACATGACTCCTGAGGGACAAAATTATTTCTTGTTATTTACTTTTACTGTGTTGAAAGATAATTATAAGATTTAAAAACCTGTTGATGGGATTTGAGTTCAACGTGTCCTCACAGAAGGAGCAGTAGCATGTAGTATTCGTGATAGTTAATCTTCACATTTTTATTGTGGCCTCCCGTTTGCCAGGCACAGAGCTATATGCAGTGGCATGTACAAGAGGCTAAGAATCAGACCCTTTAGATGCTTATATTTACTAGGGGATGAGTTTATAACCTAGGTAGAAATTTATTCAAAGGAATTCTATGTTTCAGCACTTGTCACTTAAAAGATATGTAATCCCCCTAAATGCTAAGAATAAGGAGAGTGCATGTCATTATCTGCAGTAACCATCTTGTTTCTACTACTTACAACCACTGGAAAGTTGGAAAAGTATGGAGTTGTGCACTCAAGTAGAAACTCCCAAGTTGAAATTTCAAATCTTTGATGGTGTTTTATTTCATCTCAATAAGCCCTTATTTCTTTCATGGTAGAATGAATATGGTTAAAATACCTGCTTAACCTATCTCTGAGGTTTGAAGGATCAAATGAGATCTTATAGGTAAAAACTATCTGGTAAACTGTGAAATATTATACAAAGGTAAGTAGTTATAATCCCCTTTGGAGGAACAAAATTCTTGGAATACATACACTTCTTTTTGGGGGGACATTTCTTGCTTAATATGTATGAAGATGATTATGATGATGATAATGTACTTTTTACTGTTTTACCCATTTCTGAATAGATGGAGGCAGCATCATCTCATAAACTCAATACTTTTTCTTAGATCATCTTGCTTAAAAGCCAAACTATGAACAACTTGTGTTTAAATGTGAAAGCTACATATATACTGATTTAATTTCAGGTGCAAATTTCAGTCACAGTGAAATACATATTCATGATACAGATTCTCAGCAAACTAGAAATAGGATATAACTTCCTTAATCTGAAAAAGGACCTCTATGAAAAATGTATAGCCAACATATTTAATGCTTTCCCCCTAAAATTGGGGATGAGATAAGCATGCCCCTTCTCATCATTTAGATTAGACGTTGTAGTAGAGTCTTGGCCAATGCAATAAGGCAAGAAAAAATACATAAAGACTGAAAAGGATAAATATAATACCTCTGTTTGCAGATGACATAATTGCCTATTTAGAAAATCATAAGAAATCTATACACACACAAGCACAGACACACACACACACACAACCACCAATCTTAATCAGATTCCAACCCAATTTACAAAAATCAATATCATTTCTATACGTTAACAACAGACAGAAAATTTAAAAAATACTACTTAAAAGAGAATCAAAACCAATTAACACTTAGGAATAAATTAAAGATTTCTACACTAAAAACTAGAAACATTGCTGAGCAAAATGAAAGGGGATCTAAATAATTAGATATATCACATTCATAGAGTAGAAGACACAATATCATTCAGGTGTCCATTCTCCCCAAATAAGACCATTAAATCTAAAACAATCTCCATAAAAAATTGCAGCAGACCTTTTAGCAGTAATTAAGACACTATGTCTAAAAGTTACATGGAAATGCAAAGAAGCCAGAATAGTCAAAATAATTTTGACAAAAAAGAACAAAGATGACTCATATTTCTTCAATTCAAAGTTTAAAGCTACAATAATCAAGACTGTAATATTTGCATAAAGATAAAGATATTCATAAAACAATGAAAAAAAAGTCTTGAAATAGACTACACATATATGGCCAATTAATTTTGACAAAAAGGTCCACTTTAAAGGGGAAAGTAGAGATTTTTCAAAAAATGGTGTTGGAACAATTGGTTATTGATATAGAAAAAAAACTTTGATCTTTGTCTCATATCTAATGCCCAAGTTAATTAGAAATGAATCATACCTAAACAAAGGCTAAGAGTATAAAACTCAAAGAAAGAAACATAAGAGAAAATCTTTGCAACTTTGGGGTTGACAAAGATTTCTTACGTACTAACCACAAAAGAAAAAGAAAAAACATGATAAATCAGACTTTGTTAAACAAAAAGTTCTACTCTTCAAAAGACACCACTGAGACAATGAAAAGACAATATGCAGACTGGAAAAAAAATATCTTCAGTGCATAACTAATAAAGAACTTGTAACAGGAATATCTAAAGAACTCTTATGATTCAATCAAAGAAAACCATACAATACAAAATAGGCAAAATATTTGTGTAAAAGTGTCACAAAGGAAGATTTTCAAAGGGAGGATAAGCACATAAAAAGATTCTCAACATCATCAGACAATAGGAAAATGTGAATTTAAATCACAATGAGGTACTACTTTATACCCACTAGGATGGCTAAGATTAAAAGACTGACAATACCAAGTGTCGATGAGGATGTGGAGCAAGTGAAACACTCATTGTTTGCTATTAGAAGAGTAAATTCATACAAAGTCTTTAAAAAATGGCCTGGCGAATTCTTGTAATGTGAATCATATGCTTACCATAAGATATGGCAATTTTGGCCAATGCAATAAGGCAAGGTATTAACAAAGGAGAAAAGAAAACATATCTCCAAAATCTTAAACCTAAATGTTCATGGTAAGTTTATTCATAGTAACCCAAAAGTGGAAACAAACTAAGCCCATCAATAGATAAATATATAAACTGTTTCGATTCATACAGTGAATGGAATACTATTCAGCAATGAGAAGGAGCAAATTCATGCAATAACATGAATGAATTTTTAAAGCATTATACTGAGTGAAAGAAGACAGACAAAAAAGACTACACAATGTATGATTCTATTTGTGTGAAATTGTAGAAGAGGCAAAACAAATTTATGATAGAAATGCCCAGGGTGAGAGGCTGAGATTGACTTCAGATGGGTATGAAAGAACTTTATGAATCATTCTATATCTTCACTGGGTGTGAATAAAACAGTCTGTATCTTCATTAAGGAGATGATTTCAAGGGTATGTATATTGGTCAAAATTCATCAAGCTGTACACTTAAATTGTTCACATGGATTGTATTGTATATGAAATTTATTTTAATAAAGCTTAGTGAAAAAATCTGTCACAAATATAAGAATTCAGGGAATACAAATTTCTTTGAAGTGATAACTGAACTTAATTTCCAATATTAAAACAACACTATAATGCTTCCTGACATAGGATGACTTTAGATTTAATACATCTGATAATTGACTCCTGTCGTCTGCTGATCCTGATCGTAAAGAAGGAGAGGAGTGGGGTAAAGTTTTATATTTTTTATATCTTCTTTTGAGGATGGGCATGAAAGATAGGAAAAAACTGTCTCATGATGACTTATGGGACGTTTCAGTTCAGTATAGTGGTTTACATATAATTTTCACCACCTTTATTCTTTTTTTTAAAAAAAAATTCAATTTATTTAAACCAAAAAAACTCAAAAATAGTTCACCCATCTCTCCCACCCTCCCCCCGCCCCCCACCCCACCTCAGGCAATCACCAATCTGTTCTCTGTATCTATGAGCTTAGACTTAAAACATTTTTTTAAATTATTTTTTTAGATTCCACATATAAGAGAGATCTTAGGGTATTCGTCTTTCTCTGTCTGACTTGTTTCACTTAGCATAATGCCCTCGAGGTCCATCCATGTTGTTCAAATGGCAGGATTTCATTCTTTTTTATGGTTGAATGACACTCTATTGTATACAAAAATATACACCATAATCTCTTTATCCATTTATCCATTCATGGACATATCTTGGCTATTGTAAATAATGCTGTAATGAACATGGGGGTGCATATATGTTGTTGAATTAGTATTTTCGTTTTCTTCAGATAAACACTCAGAAGTGGAATTGTAGGATTATGTGTAGCTCTATTTTTATTTCTACTTTGTTTTTTTTGTTTTTTGAGGAAGATTAGCCCTTAGCTAACATCTGCCGCCAATCCTCCTCTTTTTGCTAAGGAAGACTGGCCCTGAGCTAACACCAATGCCCATCTTCCTCAACTTTATGTGTGGGCCGCCTACCACAGCATAGCTTGACAAGCAATGTGTAGATCTACACCTGGAATCTGAACCGGTGAACCCGGGGCTGCGGAAGCAGAACTGCTGTGCCACCCGGCTGGCCCCTATTTTCATTTTTTTAAGGAAACTTTGTACTGTTTTTCACAGTGGCTGCATCAATTTACATTCCCACCAACAGTGCAAAAGTGTTCCCTTTACTCCAAATCCCCGCCAACACTTTTTAATTCTAACAGGTATGAGGTGATATCTTATTGTGGTTTTGATTTGCATTTCCCTGATGATTAATGATGTAGAGCATCTTTTTAGGTACCTGTTGGCCATCTGTATGTCTTCTTTAGAAAACTGTCTATTCAGATCTTCCGCCCGTTTTTTTAATTTTTTTTAACTATTGAGTTTATGTGTTCTTTATATATTTTGGATATTCGCCCCTCAGCAGATATATACTTTGCAAATATTTTCTCCCATTCAGTAGGTTGCCTTTTCATTTTGTTTATGGCTTCCTTTGCTGTGCAGATGTTTTTCAGTTTGATGTAGTCTCATTTATTTTTGCTTTTGGTGTCAGATTCAAAAAACTATCGCCAAGATCTATGTCAAGGAACTTATCACCTGTTTTCTTCGAGGAATTTCATAGTTTCAGGTCTTAAGATCAAGTCTTTAATCCATTTTGGGTTAATTTTTGTGTATGGTGTAAGATAGTGGTCCAGTTTCATTCTTTTGCAGGTGGCTATCCAATTTTCCCAGGACCATTTATTGAAGAGACTGTCCTTTCCTCATTGTATATGCTTGGCCCCTTTGTAGTAAATTAATTGACCATATGTGTGTGGGTTTAATTCTGGGCTCTTGATTCTATTCCATTGATTTATGTGTCTGTTTTTATGACAATATCATACTGTTTTATTTACTATAGCTTTATAACATAGCATGAAATCAATAAGCATGAGGCCTCCAGCTTTGTGTTTTCTCAAGACTGCGTTGACTGTTTGGGGTCTTTTATGGTTCCCTACGAATTTTAGGGTTTTTTTTCCTATTTCTGTGAAAAATGCCTTTGGAATTTTGATAGGGATTTCACTGAATATGTATATTGTTTTGAGTAGTCTGGCCATTTTAACAATATTAATTCTTCCAATCTATGAGCATGAAATAGCTTTCTATCTATTTGTGGCTTCTTCACTTTCTTTCATTAATGTCTTGTAGTTTTCAATGTATAAGTTGTTTACCTCCTTGGCTAAATTTATTCCTAGGTATTTTATTCTTTTTGATGCAATTGTAAATGGGATTGTTTTCCTAATTTCTCTTTCTGATAATTCATTGTTAGTGTATAGGAGTGCAGCAGATTTTTGTGTATTGATTTATATCCTGCAAGTTTACTGAATTTGTTTATTAGTTCAACCGTATTTTGGCAGAGTCTTTAGTGTTTTCTATAGAGATATGATATTATGTGATCTGCAAATTGTGACAGTTTTATTCTTCCTTTCTAATTTGGATGCCTTTTATTTCTTTTTCTTGCTTGATTGCTCTAAGACTTCCACTACTATGTTGAATAAAAGTGGCAAGAGTGGGCTTCCTTGTCTTGTTCCTGAACTTAGAGGAAAAGCTTTTAGCTTTTCACTGTTGAGTGTGACATTAGCTATGAGCTTGTCATATATGGCCTTTATTATGTTGAGGTACATGCCCTCTATACCTGCTTTGTTGAGAGTTTTTGTCATAAATGGATATTGAATCTTGTTAAATGTTTTTTCTGCATCTATTGATATAATCGTATACTTTTTATCCTTCATTTTGTTAATGCAGTGTATCGCATTGACCGATTTGTGAATGTTGAACCATCCTTGCTGCCCTGAAATAAATCCCACTTGATCGTGCTGTATGATCCTTTTAAAGTATTGTTGAATTCGGTTAGCTAATATTTTGTTGAGGATTTTTGCATCTATGTTCATAAGGGATATTGGCTTATAATTTTCTTTCCTTGTGGCATCCTTGTCTGGTTGTGGTATCAGGGTCATGCTGGCCTCACAAAACAAATTTTGAAGCATTCCCTTCTCTTCTATTTTTAGGAAGAGTTTGAGAGAATTGGTATTAATTCTTCTTTGAAGGTTTGGTAGAATCCAATAGTGAAGCCATCTGGTTCTGGACTTTTGTTTGTTGCAAGGTTTTTGATTCAATTTCCTTACCAGTAATCAGTCTGTTCAGATTTTCTATTTCCTCTTGATTCAGTCTCGGTAGATTGTATGTTTCTAGGTATTTATCCGTTTCTTCTAGGTTGCCAATTTGTTAGTGCATCATCGTTTATAGCAGTTTCTTATGATCCTTTGCATTTCTATGGTATCAGTTGTAACATCTCCTCTTTCATTTCTAATTTTATTTATTTGAATCCTCTTTCTTTTTTTCTTGGTGAGTCTAGCTAAAGATTTGTCAATTTTGTTTACCTTTTCAAAAAACTGGCTCTTAATTTCATTGATCATAATAATCCACTTTTATTCTTGTGCTTTATTTTTTGACATAACAGATGAACTCAAAACTATTTTCATTAACCTTTGTTTAATAAGCCCCTTCTTTTACATGATTGCATTTTGTACCTCATTAACTGTTTAAGTATTTTACTATACTCTCCTTCATCACGCTGAAGTAAAATTAATCTTAATCAATTTGGGTTCTCTTTTTCCCTAGTGTTGTGAATCCTAAATTCTGAGAAGCTTGTTTATATATAGCCAAAGCATGGGGAAATGGCAAGGGCTGGCACCCAATGAGGTGTCCTCATTCTTGCTATCTTTAGTTGTTCTTGCTCTCACAGGTTACTGCTGCATTGTCCCTTATTTCTGACTACAAGACTCCTCCAGCTGTTACTCCCAGCTGGAGCCCCTCACTCTTCTCCTGGCATAGGAAACTCAAAGGGACTACCTATGGACTTTACCATCTCCAAGATATTCTTTGTTGACAATGGAATTATTCTTCTATCCTTAAATAATACTAAGGGTCTGGTAAATTAGGTAGGGTTATTTTGAGTCTATGTGCCTAGACCTATGCTGCCAATCAAATACCTGTAGTAGCTTGATGGGTAAATAGACAACTGTAGTAGGTGGGTAGTGGGAACTGTAACAACCTGAGGAACTTGTCCTGTTGGAAGAGGTGGACCAGCATTCAGCTCTAGTGGACTGCTTCTGTGTGCAAATGTGGACCAATGTTCATAGATCTTCTGGTTTTCAAGAAAGTGGAAATAAGATTTCATGCAAAATTTCCCAGCAATAGGCCATATCTAGCCTGTGGACAGTCATAATAGTTTTCCATTGCTGTTGTAACAAATTATCACAAACTCAGTGGCTTAAAACAATACAAACTTATTATCTTATAATCCAGTAGGTCAGGAGCCTGCCATGGATCTCACTGGGCTAAAATGCATGTATTGGCAGGCTGTGTTCCTTTCTGATGATTCTTGTGAGATTCCATTTCCTTGCTTTTTCCAGCGTCTAGAGGTCAACCATATACCTTGGCTCATGGGCCCCTTCCTACATCTTCAAAACCAGCAATGTCATCTCTCTCTGGCCCTATTTCCATTGTCACAGCTCTCTCTGACCACAGCTGGGGAAAGTTATCCACTTTTAAGGAATCATGCGATTAGATCGGACCCACGTGGATTATCCTGGATAATCTTCCTATCTGAACACTCTTAATTTTAATCATATCTGTAAATTCCCTTCTGCCACGTGAGTTAACATAATTACAGAGTCCAAGATTAGGATTTTGACATCTTTGGGGGATCATTATTCTGCTTACCACAGGTGCCACTTGTGACCTCTGACCTAGATATTCTATAAAGTCAACACCACTCTGGGATTCTTTCTAGTCCCTAGAAAAGGGTTATGGACTTCTACTTTCTGTTCTTCTGAGTTTACCAAGATGCTGTCACCCTTGCCCAAGTGAAGGTTGGTGTGGGGTGATCACAAAGGCCCAGCGTTCCCCCAGACCTTCTCAGGGACCCGCAGGTGCTCAGGGAGCCCCTTGCTTCCTTGCTGACGCTCTCCCATCCCAGGAGAAGATGTGGACTCAGGGAGCAGGGGGAAAGTCTTACTCTGGCCTCATCTGAGTGTTTTAAATCCTTAGTAACCTCAGGGCTAGGTTTTTGAAAGTTTATTTCAAAGTCACAGTTTGGTTGTGCCTTGAGGCTCTGGGCGCTACAGGGCAGGAGGTTTCACTGCCCGAGTGAAAGGAAGACCATCAGGTACCAGGAAATACTGAGCAGGGGGGATTAACTAAAATTCAATTCTTTTGTGAAAAATTTTATTTTGCTACTATTTTCTTTGACAGATTTGTGCATACGTGTTCTGTAATAAGTAGACAACACAACTACTGAACATGAGAAACAATCAGCAAATATGTGCTTTAAAGTTCCTTTTAATTTAAAGCTTTTAATTGTGAAAGTTGTACTTTATATTCAATTTTCAGTTCTGCCTTGAATAAAAGGCTTAATGGTCATGAGTCAATAATAATAAGTGAAGTTTATTTTCCCATAACTTATGCTATTATGTTAAGCTTCAAGTCTTATAAAGATTAATAAATTAATCACCTTAACTCCTTATTAGGACAGGATGATTTCAAATAAGTTAATAATATCTTTTTCTTATTTCTTTGTAAAATTAGATGGCTTATTTGCAATACTTTCCAATTTCCAAATTGCTAAAAGTCAATCTTACTATTACCACTGCTTTTAGGATGATTAGTGATTACAAAAGAAGATTCATTATTTCATTTCAAGTGCAGTTACTTATGAGTATATGAAAAAGCCTTCCACCTCATTAATAATTAGAAGATGCAAATTAGAACAAGGACATATATTTCACTTGTTTGATAAAGAATTTTCAAAAGATAATAAAATCCTGATTGCCAACTGTGTAAAATAAATTAGGAAATCATTTATTTTCAACATCATTATGACAATAAATACAATAAAAGTTTTAAAATGTTTGTATTGATTGGAATATCAAGTAGATCACAAAATACGTAACAGCTCCAACGCTGCGGAGGTTTATTTCTTGTACATGTCACAGTGTTGGGTCAGTGAACACGTGGGTAGAGCCCTTCTCTACACAGTTATTTGGGTACCCAGGCTAACAGAAGCTCTGTCAACTTTAAATATATGGCTTCCAACCTGGTACTAGGGATCGCTGTCATTCCAAACAACTGAAAAAAGAAAAGGGTATGAAGAAGTGTGCTCAGGAGGTTTGTAGGGGCCATTATTGCACGGGAAATCATTGGTTGGAACTCAGTCTCATGGTCACATTTATGTTCATTGAAGGTAGGGAAACATAGCCTGGCTGTGTCCAGAAGGAAGAGAACATGGATTTTGGTGAGCAGGTCAAATTGTCTGCTACAATATGCATAATATTTGATCTAGCATTTCTACATTTATCTTAAGAAAACATAAAGTTTATACTCAAAGATTGAACTACAAAGTTGTTTATTAAAGCAATGTTTATAATGGCGAACAATCAGATACTATCTGAAAGTTCAGCGATAAATAGTGTACTGATTAAAAATACATGATGATCATATATCATCAGAGAGAAAGAGTGGAATATTATACAAGAACAACTATAGCAACGAATGGTGCTATAGATGAATATTTAACTACTCACATAGAAAAATATGTGTGGTATATTATTAATTTTAAAAATCAAATTATGAACAGTATGCAGTGGTTGAACTAGCTTTTATAATAACATACATTGATGGGTGAAAAGTATCCCAAAATGATAATGACCAAGGCTATCCTAGCAGTTACTTCTAGATTCTGGGACAACAGATGCTTTGGTTTGCTTTGTGTATTTGTTGCTTTTTTTCTTTTTCTTTGTTTTTGATTTCTCTAAAATTACCATATATTTATTGAGTGTTCTTTTAAATTAAAAACTAAAGTCGGCTTTACTGCAAAAACATCTGGGCACATCTTGCACTACAAAAGTTCTCTCTTTCTCTAGATTGTTTTCATCATCACTTTGATTTCTTTGCATAGGTTACACAGTCAACTTAACCCAAGAATCATGTCTTTAGCTGAGACCTGTTCCAAGTTACTCTGCATGTCAGCACTCCCTTGAACTATGCAGGCGACACTTCCACATGACAAGGCCATCTCTCCACGATTTTCTTCTTGTACAGTGTGTTAAAGTACTTAAAATCTGGTCTCTTGGGCCGGCTCCATGGCTGAGTGGTTACGTTCGTGCGCTCCGCTGCAGCAGCCCAGGGTTTGGATCCTGGGCGAGGACATGGCACCGCTCATCAGGCCACGTTGAGGCAGCGTCCCACATACCACAACTAGAAGGACCTGCAACTAAGATATACAACTGCGTACAGGGGGCGTTGGGGAGATAAAGCAGAAAAAAAAGATTGGCAACAGTTGTTGGCCCAGGTGCCAATCTTTAAAAAAGACAAAAAGAAAAAAACAAAAAAAAAAACTGGTGTTTTGACTTGGGCTAACTTGCCCATGTGACCAAAAGCAGAGTGTGTCTGCTGTACTTGGCTGAAATGATTAGAAATCTCTCAGATTACAGGGAGAGCCCCCTCCTTTGTTTTTCAATGCAATATTCTGCAACATAGTACACCAAGAACCAAGGACGAACTGGGAGCGCTGGTGATCAGGAAAGAATGAGACACCTCACTGTGACCTTCTGCTTGCTCCTAGGTATTTGCAAGCTTTCTTAAATCTATAACATGGCTAATTTTATAGCAAATCTCAATGAATTGTCCCTTGGCTCATTATTAAGGTCTAGCATTTAATTTTGACTGTCTTTCAGCACGGTGGCTTGTCAAGAAGTCTCATTTGGCAAATCAGAGGAGAATCCTTATTTAATGTTTTCCATTACTTCCTTGGAAAAACTGCTCTAGAGCACAAATATTTATTTGTAACGGAAAACATTAGGAATTTAAAGATCATAAGCTTAGGATAGGAATAGGTACAATAGTTTAAACAGCCATTGAGGATCTATTAACATTAAATCATTATCCTATCTGCAAAGAACAATTGTCTGCTGAGTTATAAATACCAGCAAATGGGGCTTTGGGGAAGCGGTGTTCTATGGTAAATCCCCCTGAGGCATTGTGGGGCCTCCAGGTTGCATGCTACCCAAGGACTCGAAGCTAAGGCGCTGTGTCAGGGCTGGAATCTGATTATACTTGCTTTACCAAGCTACGCAGCCTGACATGAGGCTTCCTCTGTCTAGGTCCTTGAAGGAGGAGAACTATCTTCGCTTAGCACAAAGGTTCTGTTTGGTCTTTGCTGTCCTGGGTGTTGTTTAAGTCTGAAGCTATAATACACCTTATTAAGCTTCATTTGCAGTTAGAATCAAAAGATTTTTCAGGACAATATTGAAGGGTAGGATTAACATGAGCCACTTATTGACTAGCCATGGTGTTCATTCCTTCATCCATCCATTCAACACATATGTACTCATTCCTTATTATATGCCAGTCATTATACTAAGCTCCAGAGATGCAAAAAATGAACATAGAGGACCGTGCCTTCAAGGCATTTACAGTCCGGCGGTGGCATCATTTGAAAAATGACAAAGAACAGATAATGGAAGTGTGGACAAGGCATGCTTGTGAGAAACTATAATGGTCTCAACTCGCTTCACTACCTTGGGATGATAGGTAAAGTTCTCTGGGTCAAGCACAGGGCATGATCCTAACAGAGTTCTAAGGTTTGTGGAGCACAGTTGTGAGTAAGAAAACCCTCAGGTTTAAACATTCTCCAAATAATGTCCCTGGCCCCTTCTCAACCCTTCACCCCCAACATCCTCACCTCTGTTTTATTTAGCTTGAAACTCAGCCAGTCAGCTTTCATGTGAGTCCTTAGCTCAGCCAGGCACTGAGTAAGCTCTAAAGCTACACTGTCAGACTAGATGAAAAGAAGATGTAGTACAGAGCATCATTAGTGTTCTGATGATATTCCAATATTTGCATTAAGAGCCCATAAATATTTTTAATCAGAATTCAGAAATTCCTTGTGCCCAGCCTGATTTTCACAGGAAGAGCCAAAGAAATTCGGTAGAGGTTTTTTACAGAGTCAGTGGGAGAAGATGGATTGATCTTGCCTGGACAAAAAGAGTTGAAATAAAAACTATGAGCTTACATAGGTCATGTATTTCTGGAGCATTTTTTTTTTGTAGATGTATATGGTTCTATAAAATTGAATTTGACTAACTCTTTTTAAAGTGACTTCTAAAAAATGATATTCTTTCTTGTGCAAAATAGAAAGTATCCTCTTTTTTCTCCCTTAGACATGAATATAAAAAGTAAAACAGAATGTCAAAATATGCTAGTTAAAATGCACGATGTCAGAGATTCAGTTTCATTGCTATTATGTTCAAGCAGCGTGGTACCTAAGAACAATGGAGCTGGAATGAACTCTTCCAGACCCAGGCTCCTTTATTCGAGAACAGTACTTTTCTTAGCGCTAATTTCCCTGATTGACAGCAATATTGGCAGTAAGAAGGAATTTATGGGTATCATTAATGACAAGCAGTGGAAGATTTTTGGTACTTTTTCTATAAGAAATATTCTGCCTTTTAAACTAATACGGTATGAGGACCTTTACTGAGATGAGGTTCATAGAACTTAAATGAAAATCTAACATGTGCCATTATGCCTGTATGCAGAGACAGTCTTACAACTTTTATGAAGCTAGGTGGGGGCCAGTTTGTCAACTGGAAGTGTGACAAAGATGAGAGGCCATCATGAGGAATTTTTGCTCTCTTCTTCGTCTCTAATTGGTTACTCAGCCAAAGGGCTCCTTGATTGGTGGTCTGTATTAAACACTGCACTCAGTCTGATGCTTGGCAAATGAGATTGCTGCTAGAAACTAGACAGAAATGATGTGTTTAAATCCAGGAGATTACATTAACGTTACCATAAATGGAAAATCAAATTGTCATTGTCTTAGAGGAGTAGAGGAGGAAAAAAAATCTATTTATACCAGACACATCATAAAATTAAGTTACTCCACATAAAATATAAATTACTTAGTTCCCAAGAGAAAACCATTAAATATAGGCATATACAAAGCCAGTTTTGACTATAATAGAAATGAAATAAACTCAGGATCTGATTGTGCCACTACACAAGGGTGGAGTCACTAAATAGACCTCTTATAATGGAGGGACAGTCCATTTCTGAAATACCAAGGACTTTTTACAGCAGAAAATTTCATGACAAAGAGAATAAGGGGATGGGAGAGAGGGTTCCAGTAACACCTTTGCTAAGTGCTGTTTTCCATTGCCTAAGTCCAATTCTGATTACTTCTGCCATTTTAGAAGGCTCAAAGCCTGAGAATTTGACAAGGAAATAGACTAAAAAATTGAACCTGCATGTAAACTATTTACAGGTTTGCTAGCCCAGAAAAATAGGATGGGAAACAAACAGCAGCAGCAGCAAATTCAAAATTGGCTATAAATCTCAAATAGGCAGTTGAAGATTCACATTGGGCATGGTATACTGGATCAGCTTTAGAACTAAGAGGTATTTTATATATATATATGGAGAACGTCTTTCATTAGTTCTCTCAACTTACTGAAGAAAAATTGCAGCAGAAAATTGACATCCTTGGAAAAGTCCTATTCCTAGGGAAAAGCATTGTTTATATCTTCTGTTTTATTACTGTAAGTGCTTAAACTATTAGCAGCTTTGCTGAAGTACAGAGGGTTACGCTTCAAACACACAAGTGGGGCTCAAATGTAGGCTTGCTCATTAGCCTCGGGCAGGTCCTTTAGCCTCTGTCGCTCAATTTCATCTTTCTGCATAGCTCTGTGGAGAACTATACAGCCTCTCAGCAGAATTGCTAACAGCCTAGGGAAGCTCATGCCATCTCTGGGAGTCATCTGATACTGGGGGACAAAGCCAGGGCCTGTACACTGCCGAGAGTCATCAGGCAGCGCTTTAGGTGCTGGTCTGAACCCTAGGGGCATTGTCCTATCAGCTCTGGTGGTGTTGCACTTTGTATTCTCGTGTGCTTGCAGAGGCAAGTTCTGAAATGGTATAGCAGTTTCCGACTGAGTTATTATCAAATGCCGGAAGTTGTTTCTACATGTAAATATGTCTTGAGATTCAGCCGAGCCAGTTACATTTTATTCATATTTTCACTCAGTGAAATAACATTTGAGAACAAACACCATGGTGGGTAGTGTGCTTGATAATGGGATTAAAAAAGAAAATCTGTTGCCCAATCTTCAAAGAGGTGACAGTCTAATGGAGGAGGCAGATGTAGAAACAATCATTGCCATGTAGTGTGCTCAGAGCTACAAGCGGTCACGTGACGCACTTTCAGCGTACCAAGGACGGGAGCAACAGGCTTGATCTCAGGACGCTGGAGGAAGCTGCCCATAGGAAGCTGCGCTGAGATTTGAGCTGGGTTATGAAGAAGGAGGTAGAGTTCACTATGTGGGAGCTATACAAGGGGTGTTCTTATATGAGGTTAAAGGCAGAGCAAAGGCCCAGAGGAATGGACAATGTAGTGTGTTTAGAATAATTAGAGGTTTTTAATGAGTGAAATGGGGAGTGATAAAAGACGAGATTGGAAAAGTAGGTTGAGTCCTGAGCTTAAATGGGCTTTCGATGCAAATCCAGTGGAGGGTCTCAGCCTATCAGCTCAGCGTGGAACCAATTCAGTGGCTTGCCTTCCCATTTATATCATTTCCTCTGAAACACAATTGTTTCCCTTTCTTCTGGATCACCCATCAACATATATACATGTACTAACATTTACTGTCTTTAAATAAAAATTCTTTCTTAATGCTAGCTTCTTTAACCTACCTCATCCCTCTGAGCTACTGCCTTTATCTGTCTATAGCTACTATTACCAGTTATGATGGTTAATTTTATGTGCCAATTTGACTAGACCACGGAGTGTCCAGATATTTGGTCAAACATTATTCTGGGTGTGTCTATGGGTTCATCTCCGGGTGAGATTAACATTTGAATGGATAGACTGAGTGAAGCAAATTGCCCTCCTTCATGTGGGTGAGGCTCATCCAATCAGTTGAAGGCCTGAATAAAACACAAAGGCTGACTCTCTTGTGAGTAAGAGAAAATTCTTCCCGTCCGACTGCCTTTGAACTGGAAAATAGCTTTTCCTTGCCTTCAGATTCTAACTGAAACATCAGTTCTTCTGGGATCTCAAGCCTGCTGACCGTTAGAATGGAAATATACCATGAGCTCTCCTGGCTTCTCCAGCACGCCAGCTCACCCTGAAGATCTTGGGACTTGTCAGCCTCCAGAATCGTGTTGCATACCATAGATGCATCTTGAACGATGGACTGAGAATCCTGTAGGAAATCAGTTTTAAGTCCCCAGATCCCAATTGGAAGGTCGATCTTCTCAAAAATAAGGGTAGAATTTAAAATACTTTGCCTACTTCCACATCAGAGGAGGAACACAGAGATACTAGTGAATGACTCATGAGTGCTTGGGTTGGAAAATGGAGGTGAATCTCAAGCAAACAGAAGGAGGTAACAGCAATAAATAGTGGCATGAATTTTGCAAAGGGAATTACAAGAAAAGCAGGTCTTTACTAATCTCAGTAGCAAAAAGTAATCTGAAGATTCCAAATGAAGCCTTATGAAACCTGGAGATACAAGGACCTGTCAGACCTGTGTGGAAGAAGAACAGAGTGGGACACAGAGAAGAGTTTCTGTCACAATGGAAGACAAAAAGGGAAGAGAAAGGTAGGCTGTCCAAGAGGAGATCCTTCTCTTTTTTCAACTTACCTGAATAAAGAGTTTTATTTATTGAGGAAGAACATGAAATGATTATTAGAACTAAGTTTTATGTCATTATAGTTTCTTTGTATATAATTTTGCCCCCTTGTCTTATATTAAATTCAACTCCCTTTTTGCTCTTTCTTTAAAGTCCCAATGATAAGTACCCCAAGTGCAGGTATCAATATAACAAGATGTAGGGTCTTGAATCGTTTCACATGACATTGAACCAGGTAGGCATCATTAGAGTGAGAAAAACAGGCAAGTAGCACCTCTTTGGGGCTGTGACAGTCGTTAGATTTGTTTCAGACTGAGAAGAGGTGTGTCTCTGAAGACCAAGGGCTCCACCTGGCCTTCAGGGATCCGGGTTGGACTCCATGTTGACCACTTTCTTACCAATATTCTTAACTTCCTCGCTCAATATTTCTCTTGCAAATGTAATTCAGAACTGGATGAACTTAGCTTTCTGCTTTTATTCTAGAACTATCCCCCAAAAGATGTTATTTATCCTCTTGCTTTCTCTCAGCTCTCCAAAGATTCTTAGAAGCCCAGCTACATTAAAATGTCTTACTCTTCTTCAATTATATTCAGCCAGTCTCCCCCAGAGGCAGCTCCACACGCCTCCTCCTCCAAGTGTGCTTGTCTCCCAAGTGGAGACGAGTGCTCATCAGGTGTGGCCTCCCTCATATGGTGCTGATAACACTGTATAAGCACATGTTTATCTTCCCCTCAGACTAGACTGTAAGGTTATGTGGCCAAGATCCAAGTTTGTATTTTTCGTCTGTGTATCCCTGAACTGAATACCAAGTCTCGTTCATATTGAATATAAATGCATGCTAAAAAGAAATGAATACTCATGAACTTTACTTTTCCTCATATTAACGATTAAGTGAAAGGGCTAAGAAAATAGAATCTTAGTGGAGCTAACCAACTTGTATCCTGCTTAAGAGTTTTCTTAATCAGCACCCACTAGGGTCCGAACTTATTTCTGTTTTTGTGGCAGTTAAGTACAAAGTTAAGTAAGGAATAAGGCCAGACAGAGACTACAATATATTCTCGTGGATTTCTTTCAACCTCCCACTAGGAAACTAATAAGCTGAGGCAGGGGCAGTGGTAGTGAGGAAAGAATAAAATATCCTCTGAACAATGGCTCTACTTAAATATTTCCTTAATAAATGCCATAGCATTTGGGAATTCATTAAACGGAAGAACACTCTTTTCTATATGTTAACTGCAGCTTCAGCAATAGGAGAGATAATTAAGAGATTCTCTGAACGGAGCCCAACTTTCTCAGCAGCAGACTAATAGCTATGATTTTCCTAAAAGGGACCTTCCTAATAACCTATAAGCTTTCCTAATCCCTGGTTCAGGCCTGTTTTCTGTCTACGAATAAAAATGGAATAGTTTTAGAACCCAACCCTGAAATACTTAAAATTTAGAATCTCTTTTACAAAAGAAGACAGTTTGGCTAATAAATATCCTCACTTTCTAAATATTTTCCTTCCTGTCCCCTATTTCTCACCCATACTGGCCTCCATTTAAGATAAAAATTTCTAGCAATATGTATTCATAATGTTTACCTTTAAATTGGGAGGCATTTTAGAGAAGTTAGAAATTTAGTTAAAACAAATCATTCGTCACTAGTATTTGAAAAAAGAACAGATTTCAGATCACTAGAGTAGATTTAAAAAGTAAAAACATAATATCTGAAAAAATTTAGACCCTGGACTTATGAGGTCTTCTCAATATTGGGAAAATATTATGAATATATTTGGTCACAACACTAGCAGCATCATATGACTCTATAGAATGTCCCAGGTACAAAAAAGAAAATGCAGAGAGCTTAAATAATTGCCTGGATACAAGAGGTGAAGCATTCATGACTAATTCGCATCCCTCACAGATGGTTTATCTCAAGACAAAATTTTAAAATGCTTATATACTAATTTAATAAAAACTCAGTGAAGAAAACTGAAATAATTATGTAAATAATCCAAATTCTCATAAAATTCCCACATATCTAAATTATTGGGCAAAATGATTTGTTCTTGCATTGCCTAATAATTTGCTCAGGTCTTTATTTTTTGCAATTACATATATATATGTCCCCAAGTCTATCAACACTAACATACAATGAGTGTTAGAAATTCACATAACAGCATCAAGAAACCGTATGCTATAGCATAGTAAGCTAAGAAATAAATATATGCATACATATATATATATATTCCAAATGATAATGTTCAACTATCAGTGATTTTCCTCTATTAAAAGATACAAAAATATTTCTAATTTTGAGGAGATATTCGTGATAAAACAAGAGCCTCGTCAAAGAATGAGAATATCTTCTCTCAAATAAAAGTTTTACACGAACTGTACATTAAAAACAAATTTTAAATTTGGAACAAGTACCAAAAGATATTTGAACACTTTGATCAATTTTTGATTTTAGAAAGTAGGTATTTGTATGTGTATATGGACATGTGCAAGCAGGAAGCTTTATTCAACAAATGTTTGTACTATTTGCAGACCCATATAAAATATGAATATCTACTTTCAAAAATTAAAAATTGGGGGGCTGGTCCCATGGCCGAGTGGTTAAGTTTGTGCACTCTGCTTCAATGGCCTGGGGTTTGCAGGTTCAGATCCTGGGCATGGACCTATGCACCGCTCATCAAGCCATGCTGAGGTGGAGTCCTGCATAGCAGAACTAGAATGACCTACAACTAGGATATACAACTATGTACTGGTGCTTTGGGGAGGAAAAAACAAGAAGAAGAAAGGAAAAAGGAAGATTGGCAACAGATGTTAGCTCAGGGCCAATCTTCCTCACCAAAAAATAAAAAATCAAAAAAATTAAAAATTCATCAGTGTTCAATCAAATAAAATAAAATAATAAATAATAAAGAGGTTCAATCAAATAGAAAGGACATTTATGGGGCAGAATGCTTTCCTTCTTTCACCTAGGACACCAGTTTTCAACCCTGGCTGCTCATGAGAATTATCTGGGAGTTTCTAAAAGTATGATGCCTTGACCACACTAATTACACCGAATCTCTAAAGGGAGAATCTAACTGGTTTTCAAGTTCTCCAGGTGATTCCACGGTGTGCACGATTCCAGTGTGAGCCCCACTGACTGAGGACAAGTAGGGGATAATGAGATGAAATTTCACTAATTCAATGGGTGGAATCAATGTAAATGGAAGGAGCAGTTAAGTGATCTTTTCCTCTTGACCTAGACACTCAACATACCTTCTATAAAAGTAGTCAGTCCTTGAAAAGCCCTTGCATGACCTTGAGCAAGTCATTTAAACTCCATGTTTCTGTTTCCTCATCTGTGAAATGGGTTTTATCATATAAGGATTAAATGAACTATTACGTGCAAAGAATTTAGGCAAGAGTCCAGCACAATACCACATTAGTACTATATGGGTGTTTATTCACTTTTTTAAATACAAGGAGTATATGCCCTGTGGGGGAGAAAAATAAAGCACAGATATGTAGAGAAAAAAATGTATACAATCCTACCACAAGAGATAATTGCTATTTATATTTAGGGCATATTATTCAGCATAATTTTCATATTTATACATAAAATCATAGTGTCTGTAATCAGACAGACCATTTGGAATCCTGGCTCTGTCCCTTTCTGGTTTTGTGAGCTTAGGCAAGTCACCCAAACTATCAGTGATTTTCTTTGGTATTATATCATTTGACTTTGTTTCTCTATGTGTTGGCACATTTATTCTTGGTTTCCCCAGTCTGGAATGTTAAAGCTCCACATGGGCAGGAAGGACATTGTCTGGTCACCCATGCCTAGCCCCCAGTGCCTGGAAAGGTGTGCCTGGGTATGCATGGGAGTCGTTTGACAAATATTTATTGAGTTGAATGAATGCTTAGGTTAGACAGGCCTTCCTTACTCTCAGAATTATATAATTCTACACCTATAATCTTTTTTCTTTTAAAATCTGTCATCAATTTTTTTTTCCCTCAGTAGTAAGCTGGTTGTTCCAGTATCACTTATTGAATCTAACTGTGGCTATTCCATCTGATTTACCACCTTCATCATATTCTGTATTGTTACATATATTTGGGTCTGTTTCAGGGCCTTCTATTCTATTTGCTGACCCGTTTGACCATAATGTAATTCACTGTATGGTATAATCCCACCTTTTCATTTCAGACAGAGCATGTCCCCCTTATTGCTCTCGTTCTTCAGAACACTACTGCCTATTCTTGCATGTTTCTTGTTTCAGATAACATTTAGAATAATTTCATCAAGTTTAAATATAAATTGTTTCAGTATTTTTGGGAAAAATTAAAACTTGATCCTTACTTTACACCCTACACAAATATTAATTCAAAAATGCATCATAGAGCTACATGTAAGAGCTAAAAACCATGTGCTAGAAGAGAATATAAGAGAAAGCCTTTAGATAGGATACCCAAATCATGAATCATAGAAGAAAAAAATGATAAATCAGGCTTATCAAAATTTGATTTTTGCTCATCAAAAGATAATATTCAGGAAACGAATGAGAAGACAAGCCACAGATTGTGGGAAAATATTTGCAAAACACATATCTGGCCAAGGACTTGTATAAAGAATTCCTAAAGAACTTTACAATTTGATATTAAGAAGATGAACAAAAGGTCAAAAATATATAAGTACTTAAAAAAGAAGATATACAAATAATCAGTAAGCACATGAAAAGACGTTCAACATCTTTGACCATTAGGGAAATGCAAATTAAGTCTATGACAAAATAATATATCACCTCCACTAGAAAGCCTAAAATTAAAAAGACTGTTGGTAAGGATGGAGCAATGGAAATCTCATATATTGCTGGTAGAAATTCAACATCATAGGGTCACTTTGGAAAACAGTTTGGTAGTTTCTTATAAAAGTTAAACGTATATATAGAAGGTCTTGTCTATTAATGTTCATAACAGCATTATTCAGGATAGCCAAAAAATTAAAGCCATCCAAATGTTTGTCAGCTGGTCAACGAATAAGCAGACTATGGTCTATTCAGTCAATGGCATACTACTAAGCAATAAAAGCAATGAATACTGATAAATGCAATGACATGGATGAATCTCAGAATCATTATACTAAGCAAAAGGAGCTAGATGCCGAAGACCACATTCTGCATCATTCTATTCACATGAAATTCTAGAAAAGGTGAAACTATAGCAAGAGAAAGAAGCTATGGAGAGAGGTTTGGGTTGACTGAAAGACGGCATGAGGAAACTTTGGATGGTAATGGATCTGTTCCAAAATTTGATTATGGTGGTGGTTGCACTACTCTGCTTATTTACCAAAAGTCATCAAAATGATTACTGAAACTAGGCAATTTTCTTTTATTAGATTATATTTTAGTTATATCTCAATAAATTGTGGGGGCCGGCCCCATGGCTGAGTGGTTAAGTTCATGCGCTCCACTGTGGTAGCCCAGGGTTTCTCTGGTTCAGATCCTGGGCGTGGACATGGAACCACTTATCAGGCCATGCTGAGGTGGCATTCCATGTGCCACAACTAGAAGGATTCACAACTGAAATGTACAGCTATGTGATGGGGGGATTTGGGGAGAAATAGCAGAAAGAAAGAAAAAACAAGATTGGCAACAGTTGTTAGCTCATGTGCCAATCTTAAAAAAAATAAAAATAAAATAAAAATAAAATAAAAATAAACAAATTGTGAAAGAATTATTTTGATATTTTCCTATAATTTATATACATTGATGAGCTGAAATCTAGGATTATATTACCCAGAAGTAATAGATAGATAGGGAAACATTTTATTGTTTTCTCCATAGAGAGAAGTTTATTCCTTGATATCTTATATTTTGCTTATTATTTGATATGGATTTTATTTTCCATTATATTCTGACTTATCAGAAACTAACTTTTAGTGGTGAAGAAAGATATTTTCCTTTTTTTTTTTTTTTGCTTAGGAAGATTCACCCTGAGCTAACATCCATTGCCAATCTTCCTCTTTTTTTTTTAATGTGAGCCACTGCCACAGCATGACCCTGATGGGTGGTGTAGATCCACAGCTGGGAAACAGGCCTTGGCCGCCAAAGCAGGGTGTGCTGAACTTAACCACTAGGTCACTGAGGTTGTCTCAACACTTTTTCTTTTTATGAAGGAACTTAGATTCTAGCATCACTATAGGTACTGTATATAAGAAAGCTATTGAGTTTATTTGCATCATCAATATAATGAAATCTCTTGTTAATTCTAATGGTTTTTCAGGCGATTCTGTTGAGTTTTTTTCCATTTGGACAAATCACATCATTTGAAGATTTCAGAAATTGCCATTCTCTTTCCAGTATTGTTAGCCCTCATTTCGTTTTCTGATTGCATTACTTAGCATTTCCAGAAAGACAACTAACAGCGATTTGAGCTTCCCTGTCTTATTCTGAACTCTAAATGGAATTACTTTCTATTCCAGCATTAGGCATGATGACAGCTATCAAGACGCCATAAATGTTTACATCAAGTTAAGAAACTATTCTTTTATTTCTTTTTTGCCGAGAGTTTTATTTCTAATATGAATGGATATTCACTTTATCAATTGCGTTTGAATGATCCATCAAAACGATCTTTGATTTTCCTCCTTTGACCTATTAGGAAAATTAATTATACTGATTCCTAATATTAAATCATAGTTGGACTCTCTTTTTCATGTGTTGCTTATTTGCTATTATTTCCTTTAGGATTTGCATCTGTCTTCAGAAGACAAATGGTTCTATTTTTTCGTCACTATCTTTTCTTAGGTTTTGCTAATAATTTCACTGTTATATTTAATATTTATATTAATTGAGAATTGTTCCCTTTTTTCTCTGTTCTATGGAATAGTTAAGAACAGGGTTTACTTTTTTCTTGAAAGTTTTGAATAATTTGACTATAAAACAGTGGCTCATGTGCCTTTTGAAGATAATTCTTTTATAGGATGTTAAATTTCACGTTTATTGATCTATTCAGATTTTTTTTCTTGACTCAGTTTTGAAAATTTATTCTTCCATGAATATCTTATATTTCATCAAGATATTCAAAATTATTATCACTTAATGTTATGTGTGACATTTCCATATACTTAAAAAATCTGCCCTATAACTTTGGTTATATCATAGCTCTTTTTCCCGGTTTTGTATGTTTCCTTTCAATCTCATTCACTTTCTCTCTCTCTCCCATTGATGAGCTTCGTTAGATGTTTCTGTCTTTGCCTTCAAAAAAAAACAAGCAAGCTTTTGGATTTATTAATTTTACTTTTTTGTTTTCATGTCATTTCTACTTATATCTGTAAAGGTATAGGTTACTCCAAATATGCTTCTATGTGGACTAGGATTTGTAGCAGAGGCTACTAATTTCCTACTCAGTATTCAGGCTCACCTTTTTAACTAAATAACAGAATCCTGATATTAAGTTGGACAGCAATATGTTTTGTCTGAAAACTATGTTTTTCTGTCTCGTTTGAAATGCAGTGTGATGATGCCCCTAAACCCTGGCCAATGAAAGGTAAATGGAAGGTGGCAGGTGGGACTTGCAGTTAGGATTTTTAAGGGAGTTGACTTTGTCTTCTCTACTTCCTCCTCCTGGAATGTAGATGTGATGGCCAGAAATCCAGTAGCCACCTTGTGACTTTGAGAATGGAATCAATTTTCAAGATTGTAAAGGAGAGGGATAGGAGAAGGAACTTGGATCTCTAATGTCTTATGAGACCTGCAAACCAGCTTTGGGATGCTTACCTCTGGAATTTTTTTCAAATAAGGGAGAAATAAACTTGCCACTATCATCTTGTTCTCACCGTAACATATTTTCAACATAATAGTCACACTTACTCTTTCAAAGGGAAAATCAGATTATTGTCCTCCTTTGTCCTAGTCATCATTATTTGTCTTATATTCTGTATTGTTGATTACTGGTGATTTTGGTTTGTATGTTAGCTTTGTTAGTAATATCTTTGGGTAGGCCTTAATTTTTAGCCCTTTTCTGTCATTTAGTTTTAGGTACAATGTGCAAATTGCTTGTTATAAAATTTAACTGTTTCAATTTACTGTTTAGTAACAGTCACTTTTATTGAATACTTATTATGTGCACTGTGCCAACCATTTATGCATTTTTTTCTGGCTTTAATCCTTGAAACAGTCATAGATCCTATCATAAGTTATCAGGAATACTCTTTTCTTCTTTTCTTTTTTGAGGAAGATTAGCCCTGAGTTAACCACTGCCAGTCCTCCTCTTTTTGCTGAGGAAGACTGGCCCTGAGCTAACATCCATGCCCATCTTCCTCTACTTTATATGTGGGACGCCTACCACAGCATGGCTTGTCAAGCAGTGCCATGTCCGCACCCAGGATCCAAACCGGCGAACCCTGGGCTGGCCTAGAAGTAGAACGTGTGAACTCAACCGCTGCACCACTGGGCCGGCCCCTAGGAATACACTTATAATCAACTTACAGATGGGGAGACTGAGGCTAAAAGAGATAAAGTGATTTGCCCAAGATAAAGCATCTGGTAACACATGGAGAAAAGATTTGAATCTAGACCTTTTTGGTTGCAAGACTTGCTCTGTTGCCTCAGAGGACCCATGACTTGCACACGTGTATTGTGGAAAATACTGTTTTATTAATATTTATGATTATCTTATGTTATGTGATATTTTCTTCAATAATTTTCTTATCTTCTGCTTTGCTCAGGTTTTCCTTTAACCTCTGCAATAAGATTCACTCCTGAGAGCCTGGATGAGTAGAGACAATCAGAGATTCTTTGGAAGAGCAGAATTAGTCCTTTCTAGGCCAGAACAGCTTGGAATAATAACATTGCTGTCAAGATGTTTATTATTTCACGTAGGAAAAACCAATGAGCCATTCAAGTCTTAGAAAGTGAATTATAAGCAAAATATGAATGGAAGTCTCTAATTATTGTCTAATTTGTGAGCCAGTGATTTAAGGTCAATATTCACTTACCATTAAAATCTGTCTTTTTTCTTCAGGATATGTGCCACACATAATGAAACTAGTGTAGCTTCTTGATTTTGCCCTTCTTAAAAACTTCTTGTAATTAAACGATATTCTCACACTCACACAGTGAGTGCCTAGCCAAAACATTCAATGTATGAGCCGTGAGTTTCCTGGCCTGCATTTCACGACCTGAAAATATGAGAGTAGTACATAAACGGGATAAGGAACACGTAGAACAGATGCTGGGAGATTGAATTTTTAAAATCCTATTGTTTTTGCAAATAGGCACTTACTCACTAGACACAGGTGATTATCAATTTCTGCCAGGGATGTAGAAATAAACGCTGACCTCATTTGTCAATGATCCACTCTGGGGACAGAGAACTGTAACCTTGAAAGCGAACACACATAATTTACATTCTTACATAAATCTGATCAAGAATTACCAAGGAGATGAAAAGTTTCAGCCAAACTCAAGAAACATATATAATGTTACTCTCAATCTTTGGCATCAACAGAATATTTTGCAAAGTATTACTCATGTCCTTCTGCTTTAGAGATTTTAAATAGGCATCTTCTTCTGCATATAATTTTGCTATTGGAGGAAGGAGTCAGAAAAAAATAGAATTAGAAATAGAGAAGAAAACTTATATCAAGATCAGTGTTAGAAAATTGTGAAAGGAAGTTAAGGTGACAAGAGAGTATTTTAAGTAGACATTATTAATTTCAAAGTATATTTCCCTAGATTTAGGATTTAGCTTGACATGTAGGTAGTAACACCTCAATTAGAAAATTTCTATTTATCTAAAAAAAGAATGACATAACAGAAGATGTACAAACCAACCTATTTAAGCTTAACACCATTTTGTTATGGAAAATGTTTTAAAAACCATCTTTCAGAGTTATTTTGGAATGGAATTGACCTAGAATGAAGTTTATGACTTCTGGAAAATTAATCTTATTAGATTTTCTTTATGTTTTTAGTTTATGATAGTTTCAAATTTTTGTGACAGCCACATTAAAAATCAGTACAGAAGACTCTATTTGCTCATGAACAAAACAGAGAGAAAGATATTACTATGACCTTGTCTTCATTCTCTTACGAATGGATGAAAACTATAACTTTTCTTTAGGAAGCAATTATCCTAAACCAGAGCTTAAGAAGTTTTGAATTAAGTTTAAAAACATTAACTGAGAATAAATGATTCCACATTGAAAACACAGTGTTATTCCACAGGAAGAATATAATGGCTGTCAAAAAGTCACCAACATTCAATTCAAGTATTATATCATAAACACAGTGTCCTTAGACACTGAAGGACTATAGCTATAAGGAAGAAATGCTCACTATCTTTAAGGAACTTTCAGTGGGGGAGGCACACAGAGTACAAATAAATATAAATTAAAGCAGAAAAAATTCCCAGACTCCTTTGCAGGTGCATCTCCTCTCCATGCCAGCCCACTTCCCTGCATACACCAACTCACACCTTAAAGATGTTTATACATTGATATTCTTCAGGGATGGGTCCTTGGCTCTTATCTCCTCTAATTTTATATATTTTCTAAGAAATCTTTAGACCTCTAATCTCAAACTGACATCAAACACAGACTTCTCTTTTTATCTTAAGTGTACTTTACACAGAAGTTTCCCTAAACTGAAAGGATCTTCTTCCACAGACTTGATCTTCTTCCAGTGTTCTCTGTCTCGGTGGATGGCACCACCACTCAATATGCACAATCCTGAAACATTGACATCACATCTCTCTCACCCTCCATGTCAAACCATCACTAAGTCTAGATGATTTCATGATCTAAGTATTTCTCAAATGCGTACACTTCTCCTTATCACCAATGATAATGATACGGAACCTGACGCGATTTTGTTCAACCTGTTGTGCAGCAAGACAATCTTTGACACTGGGTATAATGGAAGAAAGCAGGAATTTTATTATTGCACAGCACTAATCAAGGAGAGAGGGCAGCTGATGCTGAAATCCCAAACTCCCCGAAAAGCAAAAAGGAAGGGTTTTATTTGGGGTTTTAGGTAGGTGAGGGGGAGCATATGGCCTTGCTGGTCAGAGCTTTCCCACCAGCCTGTCTTTGGCCTTGAGACTACTTGCAGAGAGGAGAGAGCCCATGACCTTGCTGATCAGCAGCTTTTTCACCAGCCTGTATCTCTGTGTGGGGAGGAGATAATGAAACCAGGTGCCTGTCCTTGGCGGTGTCTGTCTCCATGGAAGACAGTGGATTCTGGAGCCAGGAAGCCAGAGAGTAAGCAGGGAACGAGCGTTTTGGTTTTAATCCCACGTATGCTGGGTTTAATGTAGGGAAACTGATATCAGGGTCGGTACCAATACCACCATAACCCAAGCCACTAATTCACACCTGAATTGCTGCAATAGTCTTATAACTGGTTAATCTGTATCCACTTTTGTTATCCTCAATAATTTCCCATGTTACAACCAGAAAGTTCTTTACAAAACTGTGTCAACTCCCCTGCATAAAACTCATCAGAAGTTTTCCATTTCTCTCAGAATAAAGACAAAATCTGGACACTCCCTATCACGAGAGATCCTCTCACATGTCATTCAACCCTACCTTTCTGCTCTCTGACTTTCTTTTAGTTCCTTAAATGAGCCAAGGTCCCTCCCACCAGGAAGCTTTTGCATTCTCAGTCTCCTCTACCTAGGAGGCTTCTTCTCTCCTCTTCATCTACAGATGTCAGTTTACCTGTCAATTCCTCAGGAAAGTTCATCTCAATAACTCATGAAAAAGTAGTTGAACATTTTCACAAAACAATTTCCTTTCTCACAGAGCTCATTTCTTAGTTCTTGTCAGCTTATCCTTATATTTTAAGGTGATTTTTGATTAATATCTGTCTCCCCCACTAATCTAAGCTCCATGAGAGCAGAAACTCACACAGGACTGAGCAGAGTGCCTGGTTCATAATAGGTTTTCAATAAACGTTTGTTGAATGAATGGATGGATGGAGGAATGGAGGAAAGGATGAATGAATGATAGAGGAGTTATCAAGATGAGTTAAAAGTAGAGGAAGAGCTGATTTAACTTCGTAATATTCTCAAGATAGTTTTCTTGTGGTGATGGCTTTTGAGCTGAATAGAATAGACTGAAAATCAGCGGAAAGAAGGGGAGATAAGTTTTGAAAAGCAAGAGAGCATAAAAGTTTTTCGATGTTGTTGGCATGATAAGTTGGTTAGTGTGGCCAGAGTAGGACTGTGTGAGGTATTACATAAAGGACATCTAATGACATACTAAGAATTTTATTGAGTAGGCTGTGAGAAAGCAATGAAGATTTGGAGAAGGGGTGTGTCATTCTCTGACCTGTTGAAAGATGAGCTGAATTTGAAGGACGGACTAGAGAGTCAGGAGATTGGGAAGAGAATAACTGGTTGAGAGGCTACTCAGGAAAGAGAACGGATGTCTCAGCTAGGGCAGTGGAAGTGGAATTGGAAAAAAGAAAAGGGCTAAATACATTTCAGAGAATGAAGCAGTAGTGCTGGGTGACCATCGAAGGAAGGTCTCCTTTTGAATGAGAGGAGAAGAAATGTGATGAAATTGAAGATGACTTTAATTTTTCTGGCCCGTGTGACTAGGTAGATGTGAGATATATATATATATATATATATGTATATATATATGACCATGGGGGGGACCAGGAACAGGAAGAATAATCGTGGTGAGATAAGTTCAGACTAATAAAAATGAAAATTGGATAAACCTGTATAATATTATTATGGAGACGATTGGCAAGTAATAATTGCAGTCCTGCCCTTAGGCCCTGGCACAGGAATCCTTGCTCTGGAACCCATGATTTAGAGAACTTTACTCTGTCCCTGGGCTGGATATGCTTCCTCCTAGATGACGAATCCACAGGTCGAAAATGGATGCGCCCTTGAGTCCACTGTGCATTAATACATCAACTCTGGGTTCTTGAGACCCTAGACACCATGAGCAAATGGGCGTATGTCCACTGCTGGGATTGGACTTGGTGCAGACCTCTTCATTGGGTTCATCCTCTGATGTGCCTCCCTTAGGCCCAAGAGATGATCAAAGGACAGCTGTTTACAAGGGTATGGTCACAACCTGCGCCTGAGGTATGGGGGTCCCCACGCCTACACATGGGGCCCCACGTGATGTTAGCTAGAGCCAGGAGGTGAAACAGAAAAGAAGAGGTGACAGGTCAGGAATGGTTCTTCCTTTCTGTCATGTTCTTGGGAGGAATTCCCAGAAATCTAAGAAGTTAAAATTTGGGGCTGGCCTTCCAGGTTCTTATAGAGGAGTATCTTTCAGAATAGAAGAGCCAGTTATATTTTATCTAGCAGCTTGTTAGCTTGACTCATAATTTTAAAATATTTAGAAAGATGATGTGCCAGCTTTCATTTGAACTCTAACTCAGCTCTGCAAAAAGGATGAGAGAAGGCTTGCTTCAAGATCCAATATGGGGCATCTGTTATCAGGACTGGAGATACAGAGTCGCAAATAACCAGCAATGACACCATAGATACGGAGGAAGTCTCCTCTGGACCAAGCACAGACTGAGAAGACATTATGGAGGATTGGATGTGAGATAGGCAGAAAGAAAGGAGTCAGTGAATGAGACTTAGCTGGAGCAGTCATAAATGGAGAAGGCTGCTCAGATAAGCAGTCAGAAAGGTAGAACATTGTCATGAGGCCAAGGAAGGGTTTCAAAAATAGCAGGATTATTAATAGTGTCTTTTTATAGAGAGGTCAAGCTGGATGAGAACTGAGAAGTGACCAATAGATTCTAAACGACCTTTTAAATAATTGTTGCAATGATATTTTATGGGCAGTCATAAGATCGCAAGGGATTAAGAAGGAAAGGAGATATGAGAAAGTAAAGTTCATAAGTAATGAACATTTTCCTGAAAAATTTAGTAGTGAAGAAAAGAAATGAATGGGAAAGTTTTCATTAGGATAGGAGACAATTAGACTTCTGGCCCATGGCGTAGAAGGCATGGAAGATGAAGGAGAGGGTAGATAATTGATGGAGCAAGTTTCAAGACACTTGGGAAGTAGTAGTGGCCATAAAGTGGGTTAAAGTGGGTGGCAGAGTCAGCCTAGAAAGTGGGGGCTGTCATTATGAGTAAATTTCGAAGGAAATAAATGGGAAAAATTAAGAGTTTGCAATTGGTGATCTTATTTTTTGTGTGCGATGTATAGCACAGGTTGTCAGTAGGGATATGTGGGTGACTTAAGAAAAGAAGAAAAATTTTGCAATAATCACTGTAAAAAAAAAAAAGAGAGAAGTAAGTTAACTAATTTAAATGAATTAGTGAGCGGAATTGGCCTAGCAAAGGCTGATATATGTACCCATCATCAAACAAATCAGGTTTAGTCTCCTCTCTCCTTCTTGAGAGCATCCTTCAGAAAGTCAGGGAATTCAAAAAGAGAAAGTGGATTTTAGGGTTTGCTCATGTTTATTTATTCAACCATCTAATATTTATTGTTTTGCCTAATTAAACGATTTAGACAAGCAGAGAACCTATATTTGGGGAACTGATTTTACAGTGAAATTAGGACACAGTTAAGTAGCTAAGAAAGTTTTGAACACTTGTGAATGAACAGGTGAAACTTGTCACAGGATTCGGACTGGGTAGCAAGAGAGTGAACCCAGATTGCAAACTCAGTGAGATCAGGAACAACTGGAAAGTCTCTCTGTAAAATCTACATTGACTAACACAGTGTCAAGCAGAAAACAGGTTTTAAATAAATACTCGATCGATAAATTAATGAACGCAGTTGGTCTGATAAAAATTAATGAGTCTGATATAAATGAATGATTAGAGTAGAGAGGAATTGGACGGGGAAGGTGGGATGGAATTAAAGAGTGGATTTGGTGGTTGTGCAGTACCGACAGTGGAAACTCAACAGTAAGGGTCAGAGAAAAGGAATTTAGAATTCAATATTTAAAGATTAAAGAATTCTAAATACTGCAGGTGCTAAAGTGCGACTCAGTTAAAATTGAATGGGGGTAAAATGTGTTGGTTTTAGTCTAGGAACGATGATAACTGAGCATTGGGTGGGTGGTCTACAGGAATGATGAAGGGTGGGTCTAGAGAAAATCCGGTGCAGGTTTCCAGAACTGCAAACATGAAGGGCAACATCCTGAAGTTAAGCAAACTCATGACGGTAAGAATAGGAACAGAATCATATAGGCAAAAAAAGCGAGAAGAAACATTAAACGATAGTGGGCGAGCAGAGATGACGAAGTGGCAGTGAGAAAGGGAAGGAGGTGCATCTGTACCGTATCTTCTGGGTTTGAAATATTACAAATTTCAGGCAATGGATCATCCTAACTTTTAAGTTACTGGGAAAGCTGGCTGATCTGAAGGAATCTAGTTTTCATTTACAGTGGAGGAGCTGTGGTAGGCAGAATAATGGCGCCCCAAAGATGTCCACATCCTAACCCCCAGAAACTGTGAATATATTACCTTACAAACCAGAAAGCACTTTGTGGATGTGAGTAAGCTTAACAATCTTAAAATAGGGAAATTATTTAGGATTACCTCAGTGGACCCAATCTAATCACATGGGGCCTTAAAAGCTGAGAACATTTTGTGGCTGTGGCCAGAGAGAGATGGCAGTGTGAGAAGGATCCGACACCTCACTGCTGGTTCTTGGACCTAAGGGGCCATGTGCAAGCACTGGAGAGAGGTCTTCTCTAGGAGCTAAGGCCCCCCACCCGCCAGCTGACAGTCAGCAATGAAGCAGAGATCACAGTCCTGCAAGCTGTGTAATACTGCATTCTGTCTATACCTGAATGAGCAAGACACGGATTCTCCCTAGAGTCTCGAGCTGGGAATAGAGTCTGCCAGCAGGTTGATTTTGCCCTGGTGAGACTCCTACTGCACTCATGACCTAGAGGACAGTGAGACAATAAATTTGTGTTGCTTAAGACCACTAAGTTTGTGGTGATTTGTTACAGCAGCAATAAAAAATGAATACAGGGGCCATAACAAAAATAAATTGAGACTTTAAAGTAATTTTCTGACAAAAGAATGGAGATTTTCGGGAAAATATTGAAAATATTTAGATGGATAGTTACGTAGAGGTAAAAGATATCAAATTGTATGCATTATATATAAAAAAACCCCACAAACCATTACTTTTTGTAATTAAAGAAAAACATTTTTTGAAAATAAAATGCAACTAATTTCCATTGTCATAGGAGATTGACAAAATCAAAAACAATTGACGTCTTGGCTTCCAGTCTACTATTTAATTTAGAAATGGTGTAGAAAAGAGTGAGTCTTATCCCAGAGTATACTCCAACTCTTTCGGCAGTCTTGAAAATTGCTCAAGAAAAAGAAAGAAAAAAAAATCCCTGCCTCTTTGCCCCTTTAGTAATTTCATAGCAAAGATGAGTTCCAACCCATTCTGGTCCTCCATGCCCCACTGGTCTGGGAAAATTGCTCCTGACAGAGGGATGAAAACAAATGGGAACTTGCCTGCAATTTGCTGATGTGCAGGAGAGAGCTTTCCCAGAATTTCCTCTTGGCAAAAGCAGACCCTCCAATTTACATAATAGTGACTGTGTTTTTCCTTTTCCTTGTACCCTTTTGATTTACATTCTTCCTTATTGACTCACTTCTTCCTGGCGTGTTAAAAATCACTCCTCAAATTCTAGAATGACTAAGAGTCTTTTTTGGCTCTTCTTCAGGCCACGCTTCTTCATGACCACGCTCTCTTTCTAATCCCAGCTGTTTCATCCCCATGACTGGTCTGAAGAATGGGGCTCATTCTGGAGTGGTCTCTGTGGACCTATTCTCTCTGCATGTGGGGGAAGTAAAAACATATTTATGGCACAAGACTCTGTATGGTATGTTAGTGCCTAAAATATTTTTAAATAGTATTATTCCTGCTAAAGAATCAAATGTATTAAAGATTCAGCATACTAGATAGTAAAATGCCAATTTTTAAGAATAATGAATAAGGATGGTTTCAGGAAGACTTACAAACAAAATAAATTCAGCAAATTTTTGTACATTTAAACTGATAAAGGAAAGCAGAACATAAGAAAAGGACCATAGGTTTGGGGACCGGATAGATCTATCTTTGGTGTGAATGAAGTTCTACAACATATTAACTCTGAGACCTTGCACCTGATACCTAACCTTCTGAGGCTCAGCTTTATTTTTGCTGTTGTCCCCATCTGTAAATGCGGATGGTGACACCTACCCTACCAGGCAGTTGTTGTAAGGATTAAAACACAATAATTCCTGACACATTGAATAACTGTTCGCCATCCTGTGTGCCTATTGAGGGTGGGAACTATGTTTTCTCACCTGTTTCTCCCATGCCGGACATAGCAGCCATCTGGTAGACACGCAAAAGATGTGTTTGAATGACTGGATGAGGGTAGCAGTGTGAATAACCTAGACTAACAGATAATTGGAGTGAATGCATTCCTAGCGGAGGAAGCTTACATGTGGCCTTCCATGGAGTGAGGTTTACATAATTCATGGGTAGCCAATATTTGCAATTAGATTGCATTCCATGGGAACACACAGGTTGAGCAGAAAGCCACCTAAGACCTTGCTGAGCAATTTTGGGGCAACTGGCCTAGGACTAACAACCCTTATAAAAATAAATAGAAGTCAATAACAATGCCAGTCCCTTTATATTCATTCTTTTAACTTTTTTTTAAAACACCAGAATCAATGGATCTAGGCTGTCATCCATTTAATATTATACTGCATTAGGAGCTGATCTGAAACCATGGGACTCTTTTGGCATATCCAAATACAGTGAGTACGTTTAGCAGGGCAGTTGGGCAATTTTGGGATTTTGACTTTTTTCTCCATGAAACCCCTAATCCCAGCATCTGGAAAAAAACTAAAAGCTAGATTTGAGCAAAGATTAATTGGAATGGTGGCTTCAATTTATACTGTCTAGTTCCCATGGTTCTTACAACAGGCTATTAACTTATTTGGAACACTGTGGTGAGAAGATCTTTGAGCTAAAATTTAGAGATCTTTTAATAAATAAAGATACTAACTCAAAGAGTAAGACAAACAACATTATCAGTGATCAGGAAAAGACTTCTCTTGAAAATAATACTATGGGTTATTACTAGAATTATTTTTAATGTACTTTTTACAGCTAATATGGCTTGCTGTGGGTTGCATTAGACCAAAAGTGACTCATGAATATTTTAAGGCCATATGTTTTGAGGACAGTCAATCAAATTTAGATAAAGCACTTGTTTGAAGTGGCATATTTAAGCCTTCAGTTACAAAGGCTTCTTTCAGCCTTATAATGACATCATGCTTTCCTTAGTGAAGCCAATTACGTCAGGGAATGAATATGAATCACTCTTAAGTTTATTAATCTATTACATTGCTGTTCATTGTCTGAATCATCAAAATATGATGATCAGGCTTTTAAGGAGCCTGATGTTTCGCTCTTCTTTGTTTTGCAATACTTTAAGAAATTCATATCATATATTACTTGTGAGTGACTACTATGAGTGGGAAAAGTAATTAAAGTCTTGTGACAGCAAACATATCTGTACCTGATAACAGAAACCCAATGGATTTAAGCAATTTAACAAAAGACTTAGCTTATTACTTTGTAGCAATAAATATGATGAAGAAAAGAATCAGATTATAGTTTCTAAAAGAAAACAGAAAAAATTTGTTTATATGTAATTAAATTGATTCATTAGCTATGTTATAATAACTAGCACACTAAGGAAATTATTGTTAAATACTTAAAAACAGAGGCATTCAATGTTACAGTATTGCATTGTTTAACCAAGGTGTCAGCTCCAATAATGTAGTTGACAATGAGTTAAAGACCTGGGACAAAGAAAGCTGACGGGATTGAAGGGGCAGAGATGGTAAAAAAGCAGAGAAGTAAGTACTTCAGTGGTGAAGCTGAGCTAGTGTTCTGGAACCAAGTCCAAAAGATTGGCAAGATGGGGGAAAGGGAAGAGAGAAAGTTTACAACCTAATATTAAAAGAAAATGCGCCTTGGAGATCGACATACATTGGTTCAAATCTTAATTCCACTGATTACTCACAGCATGACCTCAGAGTCATATCAGAGCCTGCTTTCTCATTTGCAAAATGGAGATAATAATGCTTGCCTCTTATTTCAGGTGTACCCACCATTAGGCCTTATCTTTGCACTGATCTCTCCCTTGCAGGAACTTACATTTTTGTAGATGAGAGAATGTGTACACAAGTAAGGAAGATAGAGTGTGATGCACGCAGTGTGTATGCAAGGTCCTCTAATGACAGAAAGACGGAAGCAATGAACTCAGCTTGGAAAGTGAGGGGAACCTGCCCTTGACACTTTACATACCATAATTGGTGATCCAAGGTAGGCACCTGTCTTAGTCAACTAGGGCTGCCATAACAAAATACCATAGACTGGGTGGCTTAAATGACAGAAATCTATTTTCTTATAGTTCTGGAGGCTGAGAGTCAGAGATCAGGGTGCCAGCATGGTCAGGTTCTGGTGAGAGCCCTCTTCCTGGCTTGCAGACTGCTGCCTTCTCCCTGGGTGCTCGCATGGTCTTTCCTCCGTGTGTGTGTGTGTGTGTGTGTGTGCTGAGAGAGAGAACTCTTTGGTGTCTCTTCTCTTCTTATAAGGCCACCAGTCCTATGAATCAGGACCCTAACCTTATGACCTCATTTAACCTTCATTACTCCTAAAATCCCTGTCTCCAAATATAGTCACAATGGGGGTTAGGGCTTTAACATATGAAATGGGGGGAGAGGACACAATCCAGTCCATAGCAGCTTCTAGTCAGTGGCAGGCACCAATACTATAAAGACTAAGGGACATGGACACAGAAGCCATAGAGAGTGGCTAGGCAAAAGGAATCAGAAGCTCAAGCAAGGAGTCTAGCCCACCAGTAATTCTTCACCAGAATTGAAATTCTTTATAATAAGGTAACTTTTTCCTCAGACTAGGAAATTTTGCATATTTCCAATTATTTTTAGGGCAAAAGACAATCTCTAAGTGTGGCTATCTGAGGCCTTGTGATGGAGCTCAAGAGGAGCACATGGCTGAAGAAATGATGCTGATATGGAAACAGACCATACAGAAATGGGAAGAACTACTGTCACATTCATCTTTGGGGCCTGATACACTACTGGATGCTCAATACACGTCCATGTAATTAACTTGATAGGAAAATCAAAATACATAAAGATGAACCTCTGTTTTTGGTCCAATAATGACAGAAAGTACCTTCTTTTCAGAAAAAGAAAATAAAATTTGATGTTTACTATTCCAGGAAAGGTGAGGTGTTTGTTAAAATATCTAAATGACATCCTACAGAAGCTCATAAATGTTGAACTCAATAAAGAGTGGCTGTAAATGGCGTGCTGTATTAGAAATTTCATTTCCACTTTCTCTCCTTTGTGCACAAGAGGATGGTGTTGTATAACCTTTCTTAAAGTTAGACTGGGGCCACATGACCAAAGGCTGGCCCATGGGATGTGGGCAGATGTGACACAAGCCACTTCCAAGCCTGACCCTTAAATATATCTTGTGTGGCCCTGACACTCTCTCCTCACTGCCGCGGGAGGGACCCTGACTTGGAGACCACCCGTTACACATTCTGAATCGTAAGACAGAGGCGGCTTACCTAACCTGAACTGGCTTTGCATGAATGCAAAGGAAATGTTTTATTGTGTTAAAGGCACTTAGATAACAAGTATAGGTTAGCTTATCCAGACTAATACATTACCCTTTCCATGTGTGAGGAAATTTGTTTTCTGTTCTGCTTAATTCTATTTTATTTTAGTTTTCAAAAATTCTAATCTCAACCTATTAAACTGTTTTAATGACCCCTAATGGGTCCTGATCTGTAGTTTGAAGAATGCTAGAGTTCAGATAAGGTAATGGAATGCCAGCCATTAAAACAGATGGATTGGATCCCATTCTTAGAGACTTTGAGGCTACGGTTCAGACTAATCACAATTAGGTGGTTCCATTGTCTTCTTTGGGAACTAAAATGCTACCCCAGTCTTCTCATCGATTGGTAACAACGGAAACCAACTCTAGAGACTTGTCTTTTTCAAAATGAGGCAAATATTATTAAAACATCATAAATATTAATGACACACTCCATAGAAAGGACAAAGGAAATGAGATACCAATTTTGAAATGATTGTGGTTTTTTTTCCTTCTTGATCTGTGATGGCTCAGACTGCCTTACTGGGTTTCATTTTCACACACTGTCTTCTTCAGTCTAGAGTTCCCAACCTCTCACTTCCTATCCACGACTTCCTGGAGCAGTCTGGCTGGGGCACATCCCCAGGACCTATCACCTGCCCAGCTGCTCTTCCTTCTTGAGGCTTGAATCCTCCAGGAAAACTGCAAAGCCATTTAGGTGTGGACTTTGTAACGAACTCAAATAGTTAAGCTCTAAGAAAGTCTGTTCACTGTCTAGACATGTGTCACTGTGTAGCAAAACCTTTCCTCCTGTGCTCATAGCACCCCCAACCATGAAACTATTTCACGAAACTTTGAAACTGCTCTCAAAGAGAAGAATGATGTCAGCGTAGCATCCTCCCTCCCTTTTGGTTGGTTTTGATTCTTTATTTATTTTTAAGTAATATATTGGTCAAGCAAGAGGGCATTGGGCTTAGAGACATCAGATCTATATCACTCCTGAAAAACTAGGAAATCTGGATACCCTCCTGTATCCCAGGTTTATATCTGACTCAGTCCCCCTTCTATCTGTGGGTTTAAATTATTTTAAATTCTAAGGAGTTTTTTTTTTTTTGTCTGCTTTGTCTCTACTTGAACTATCAAGAAGGTTGGGATGACAAGGAGCCAGTTAAGCTTTCTGTTGATAAGAACTTTTATTTTTAAAATTTTTTCATTACAGTATCTTAATATTTTAACATAACATATTAGGAGTAAAGTTAAAACAGATTCCAATCTAACTTCTTTACAGGTTAAAATCTTCTGATGTTACTTAGTTGGGAGGAAAAATGATTGGTAAATGTTTCGCCAACATAGTTAAAAGCAAGTGGTCATGCTTTTATGTGGATTCTATATTCTGTGGATTTGCAGAACAGGAGGAGAAATGTTTTTGCAGTAAGAAAGTATATAGAAATCACAAAGTGCTAGGTAACAAGCAAAGGTACAAATAATTAATACTCAACCATGATGTTGTCATTTACAACAAGGCAGGGTCTACTAAGAACAGAATTGGTACACTTATGTCAGCCATTTAAAGACAGAAAAACAGACAGAAATCATGGTAAAATTTAAAGTGCCATTCCTAGGGGACTTTTTCTAGTTTAATAAATTAATCCCTACTAGTAGTTCCTATCTTGATTATGAAGCATGATTATTGTTTAAGGCCACTGATAACTGGCATGAACTAGAAACAAAGATAATTAGGTTATCATAGCCATGATGGGGGCTCACATTCGGGAAGAAGTAGGAAGCACCGGAGTTCTAAATGAGCGGGAATCCTCTGAAGTATACATCTATGGGAGTCGATGGTGTTCCCATTGTGGAGAGCAAACAGGACAGAATCAAAAGACTCTTGAATGCCATGCCATATGAATTAGATATTTTCCCTTTTACATACAAGGAAAACCATCAAAGAGGCTTTAAAGCATTGCAGAGGCCCAGTTATCTTGAAATTTAGATAGCAAACCTCATTGTAAAAGATGGATTGGATGGCTGGACTGGAGACAAAGAAGTCAGAGATGACAATCGAAACTCAGACAGGAAAGTGGAAATGGAGAGTAGTGAGTAGAAAGGACATGCAAGACAGTGCAGATGTAGAACTACCAGGCCCAGGGGACGACCTCAGTGGGAGAGCGAAGGAGAAGCAGAAATGAAGATGTGATCCCAAGTTTCCTTCATGGCGACTGGATAGATGGTAACGCGATTTACAAAATGTGGTAAAGAAGTGGGTTTGGAGATAACGATAATCAGTTCAGTTTTGAACCTAATGCATTAAATTTTCAAGTCAGACCCAATTTATGATAGTCTTTGAAAACCAGGTCAAAGAGTTCAATTTTGCAGTAATTAGACAAGAGGTATTGAAGAACTAAATTGTGGAATAATAAAGATGGTGTTAAAATATAATTCATTGCATATCCATATGTAACTTTTAAGAAGAAAAAGTAGATTCAGAAAAATCCATCTTTGAGAAGCTAGTGATGTAGGCACAGTGATAGCTACAGAAAAATTTAGGAAGGGGCCACAGAGGGGAGATTTGACGTCATGTCATGTAAGGAGCACAGATCCCTCTAACCTACATAACGTCTGTGTCTGAATAAGAAGAAGGCGACTTCTCCAGATAAACTACGTCCTACGGGTGGAAAGGTTGGTAAGTGGACCTGATGAGATGACTTCGTAAAAATTATATAAGACATCTCCCTCCTATGGGTGGCTACTGTAGCCTGTGGAGAGTGGCCTGCATTCCGGCTCCCATCCACTCCTTTGACCCAGCTTCCATTTGCAGTGTGGCTGTTGGTCCTGGAGGGAGAGTATACACAGCCCCATAGGCATTTGACCAGACGAGAAAAACCTAAGACAGCCATGTTTCGTTTGTACTTTAAGTGGATAAAGGATTCTCTGGGGGAAGGAAGATTAGACTTTTCCTGTGGCTTTACAGGGCAGAATTATGACCAACAGACAACTATTTTGAAACGGCAGGTAAACGTTTTAAGTAAATAAAACTGCTCAAAAGTATGACTGACTTTCTCAGGAGACAATAAATTCAGTCATTGGAAGTGGTAAAATGGAGTCTGCATACCTAATTGATAAAGATTTTGTAAAGGAATTCTTCAAAAAATTCTTTCAAGCCTGTAATTTGATGGTCACTTACCAAATGAGTGCTGTGGCTAGTAAATCTCTGACCACAGCAGAGCTGATCATGGCTGGAGTTGAAGAGGCTGAACTTGGTTTGGTTCCTGTAAGAGGAATGTTTCCTGAAATACAAAGATTTGGGGAAAAAAATAGAAGACCCCCCCAAATCCTTAAGATTTAATATTTGCATAGCTGTATAATGTTTGCTATAGTTGACTATCATTTTACTGTAGGTACTAGATCAACTTTGGGCTAAAAGTCCTACTTGAATTAATTATTCTAGTAGTAGTGGTTGTAGATGAAATCCTGACTTGTCTTTGGCTAGATTCTATGTCTGCATTCCCCAGATTTTCTAATGTACATAATTGGCTGGCTAGTGTTTGTTTTGTGCTTCTGAATTCAATTGCTTTGATTTGATACACTTTATATCTAGGACATCAATTTTATTTCAAAAGGAGGGTCTTCAGTATGACCTGACTTTGTAAACAAAGGTCCAGGTATGAAGTATCTATATTTCACTGAAATAAGAAAGTAAGAACAATAAATATCAAAGATCTTGTTTTCATTTAATATTAAATTAATTGGCCAACTATTTTAAAGAAAATAACCTTTTTTGGGAAAAAAATGTAAGTTGATAAAAATCAAAGTTTTTTCAAATACTTCAGCATGTAGAAATAAATACTTCAGAATGTAGAAATAAAATGCAAAAAAGAAAACAGCTCACTAAGAAGGACAAAGAGGAACCTGAGCCAGCAGGTTAGTTACACAGCTAATGTTGCTTCTCTCCCTTGAAAGGATAAATAGGAGGGCAGGAAGATAGAAATCTGGTTTCCTGGTTCAGAAGGTTGCTGCACATCTCGGAACACGCTCTACCTTCCAACTCATGGTCCTCATTGGAGACCGGAAACAGGCTCAACAGATCTGTGTCTAGGAGTCAATGTTTTTAACAAAGTAGAACAATGGGTGTAGCAATTATGTATATCAAAACCTATTCCTAATGACAGCAGTGTAATCCAAATGATAAGAAATAGAGGAAAATAGACATTCAAAAGATCAGTGGCATAGTAAACCCATGAACTCAGTGAAACACAAACACCTCATCATTTGAAAAAATAGATTTGCATTTCATTTATGGGAAATCCATTCATCAATATTCATTCATAGAATGCCTTCCGTGCGACAGGCATTTAAGATGTAAACAGCAGCGGTGGCAGCAACAACCACCCAATCCCTTTTTTCCCATCAATCATTGTCGTCGGCTTGATCCAACAAGCTAATTAACTAACAAACTAAAACAATATCTCAATTCAAGTAGCTTTATTGAGTGATTAGAAATGTGCATTTTTATGGTACACCAACTATTACTGAAATTTAGGATGCTATCATTGTTACTTAATTAAAAGTACTTTATGTCAACATGAAGAGGAAAAATCAAAATAATATTTACTCTGCCTAACGTGGCAATCTTTCATAGTTTATTGACATTTGGCATGAGTATAGGCTAAAAGCAGATTCAGTATTGTAAGGTATTACTGTATTCGTTATCTATTACTGTGTAACAAATTTCCACTTGAAGATGGGGCCTTGTTTGCCAGTTCCTAGAGGAGCAAACGCTTGAGGTATCCAAACGGTGCTGACTCATTAGTTATTCATCACATCAGATCATTGCTATGTTTTCCAGAAAGCCTCTTTCTCCACTCTGGTCAAATTTTGTCCCTCGGGCCCCAGAGTAACATTGCTTCCGCCTGTGTCTAAAGCAATCTTCATTAGAACATTTCCTTTGTCTTCCACGGGCAGTCCCTCCATCAGAGACAGAATGAGTTGGTTAATTTTATGTGTCCACTTGGCTGGTACCACAGGGTACCCAGATATTTGGTCAAACGTTATCCTGTGTTTCTGTGAGGGTGTTTTGGCTGAGATTAACATTTAACTTGGTGGACTTCGAGGAAAGCAGACTGCTCTCCCTAATGTGGGTGGGTCTCATCTGATCAGTTGAAGGCCTGAATAGAGCAAAAAGAGCAGCCTCCCAGGAGCAACAGAGAATTCTCCAGCTTTCTGGCCTTCAGACTGGAACTGCAGCATTGGCTCTCCTGGGTCTCTAGCCTCCTGGCTTACTCTGCAGGTTTTGGATTTTCCAGCCTCTACAATCATGCAAGCCAATTCCATTTTATAATAAATCTCTTTCTGTCTGTATACACATACAAATCCTATTGGTTCTATTTCTCTGGAGAATCTTGACTAACGCACAGGGTCATACTTATTCCACGAGGTGAGCAGGACATATAGCAAGACACTATGCCATTTTCTCCATCATCTCTGTCTTGGCCCCAGGGCATAAATTCTCCCCGTCTCTTTAGGCCCCAGTCAAAACATCTCAAGCGAGTCAACATACACTTCCCTAAGGTTTATTCCAGTGATTCCTCGAATATATATATTCATGAATCCTAGGAGTACACACAACCTTGTGATGTACATACTTGCACATCAATCATTGTCCCCCATTTCGGACTGCTTCCTGTGATAGATTCCAAGAAGCGGAATTCTTGGGTCAAAAGCTATGAGTTATTCAAGGTTCTTCACTCATACTGGCAAGCTGCTTTCCTCAAATATATTGTTACTGGACCCTCACCAATAATGAATATTCACATTCATATAGTGCCGTGTTATTCTAATTAGCAGTTCTTTGATTGATGGCCAAGTCGAACATAGTTTTATAAGTTTATTAGCCATTATTATTTGCTTCTCTGAGAACCGTCTTCTCATGTCTTTTTACTCATTCTTTTTTGGGAGAAGGGTGGGGATTAAGGACAATAACCCTTTATCTTTCATATAATTTGAAAATAATTTTCTGATTTTGTTGCTTGAGGTTTTTTTTATGAAAGAAATATATATTTAGTGTAGAAAATTTGCAAAAATGCAGAAAATCACATAGAAGAAATAAAAACTACTCAAATTTCCCAGAGATGGCTGTTATGAACATTTTGCTACAAATTCCTCTGGTCCTTTGTTGTGGACACATGTAAATATAGACACACAAATTCTCTGTTTTTAGGAAAATATAATAATATTGCACATTCTGTTTATAATATTTTCAATTTTTATTTTAGAATATTTAATGAAAATCTTATCATGTTATTAAATATTCTTTTACAGTATGATTTATTTAACCTATTTCCTGTTGGAGATTTTTGGTTGTTGCTAATTTTTACCACAGTAAATAGGGATGAACATCTCTGCATATATCAGTAGTATTAAATTATAGAATTATAATTTCTTGTGAAAACGGAGGCATATTTTAAAGTTTTAGATAAATATAACCAATCTATTATCCAAACAATTTATACATCTACAGTAATATAAGAAGATGCTGATATCTCTATACTCCCAACAATATTTGGTATGATTATTAAAAACAGCACCACCAGAGAATAACCTTGATAATACGTAGGTTCAAATGAGCATCTTTGATGTTTTACCTTTCCCTTGACATCCATTCAATTAATAATTGTTGAGTACCACCATGGGCCAGACACGATGCTGAGTTCTGAGAAAACAGTAATATCCTCCCTCTCTTCCTGAATCATCATCTCCATTTCTTGGGTCAAAAGAAATCCTTGACATAGACTTTTCATCTCAAGTAACCAAGTGTCTCAAGAATACATTGCATCTTCCCTATTTCTCAATTATAGTTTTAGCTACCCAAGTGGGATATTCTAACCCACATCTGCTGTATTATGGCCAATACTCTAAAGGGTAGTTCCATCTGAGTAACCCTTTTTTTCTGATATAGTTCTGATTTTTGGTGAGATTAATGTAATGCAGAGGGTGTGGACAACCTAGCTGAACAATGAGCTCTGAAAGAAATTGTGAATTAAAATTGAAAGGTAGTTTGGTATTGTACAAAGAGGGTGGATTTTGAGTCGGAAAGATCTTAGGTCACGTCTCACTTGTACTGTGACCTTGGGTAAATTACTTAGTTGCCTCTTTTGTGAGGTGTGGCCTATGTAACATTTTTCTCAATGAATAAAAAAATTCTAGAAGAGTACTGACCACTGAGTAGAGCTAAGAACTTCTGGGTTGTTTCACCCAAACTTTGTTCGTTACTCGATCTGTCTCCTTCCACCAAGCTCCTCTCGTTTTGCTGCCCTGTGTCTTCCGAGGCATCCTTAACCCTCCCTGCTGGCCCTGGAAAACGTGAGTCCCACTTGAGATTACCCACCTGCGCATTCTTCTCTAAATGATGCCTTGTGTTATGAACTTGTCCTCACCCTGCTCATGTACAAACTCTTGCACTGACTGGACGCTATTTTCTACAGTGACAACTAGCTTTCAGGAAAACTGTGAGCTCCTTCTGGGCAGAAAACATGTCCTGTTTTCATCTGTCTTTTCATCCTCGGTCCTCACCTAGCACAGTGTCTGGCACCTTCTAGGTCCTTGATGACGATCTATTGAATGACTACTCATCTGAACTTGGGTGTTAAGGGCTCATGTGTTAAATCTCAAGAGTATTTTTTTTTTCTCTCGTTTCAATGTCCTTCTCTTGTTTCACCTGAAGATGTCTTATACACCTATCAAAACTGAACCCAAATGTCACCTTTCCTGGGAAGACTTCTATAGGTCCCTGATGGAATAAATCACTTGTTTCTCTATACTCTCCAAGCCCTTTGTCTATTTACTTTCATCATCTTCTACTTTGGTAGACTCTGGCGTCTAATGTATCTTTGGATTCTTAGTGTTCAATATCCTGAAGAAAGTGTTCAATAATCATCTGTCTGAATTGAACAGAGAGGGAGGCTATGTTTAATCATTCCTGTGACTTCAAATTTCACTTTGTATAAAGAAGCCGGTTTAAACGTACTTGAAGGACAGTAAGTAAAAAGAGACAACATACAATAACGGGGGTGCAGGGAATGAGGAGATAGAGTAGGTTTGGATTGGTGGCTCCACAGTTAATGGATGTATATCTAGGGGCCAACTTTCCCCTCTCTCTGGCCACCGCTAGTCTCTGCATGGGGCCAGCAAGAAAGCCACTAGAGGTGCAGCACATTCCATGTGATTTAGCATATTAGAGATAATGCCCTGCCCCTAGAGACATATCCTTGGACATGCCCTTAGACATCATCCATCAATGATGGAATTCCAGGCACCACAGCAGACGCATGGGCAGATATTCATACTTCGCAAAACACTTGGAGGCCTCTGCATAGGAATGGTCCTGCTGAGACAAGTCCATGGGCCTTCCTTATGTAACTCATTAAAGGAAATATGTGGGTAACCAGAGCTGCAGTGGAGGGCAGAGGGGTAAATAAGGACCAGCTTCAGAATCTAATTGGTTATCTTGAAAATCTGTCACTTCACCCTTGCAATACCTCATAACTTTGTATTATTAGTAAATTTAATTATCATGCTTTTGATTCAACATCTCAATCCACAGATTGAGGTGTTTTTTAAAAGACTGGGCTTTAATTTCCTAAGGCTTTTAGGAGACATTTAACCTTTTCCTTGTAAGCATTTCTGAGAAATTTTCATTTATCCTATCTGGCCTTCAACCATCACTGAATCTGCAGGCATTTCTTCCCTCTTAACTCCACATTTTATACTTGAATGCCCGTTTTCCATTTGTCAACTTTGAAACACTAGACAAAACTAAACTCAAACATTGGTGGAGGTAATTTTCCCAAAGATCACTCTCAGGAGTTCTATTGCTGGTAGAAAGGTGAACATTTGCTCAGTTTTCCACAGGCCCCTACACTCCTCCATCAGTGTGGGGTCGAAAAGCATGAAAGCAAACATTATTGAGGAAAAAAGATTTAGATGTCGAAAAATTTTGCTTCTCTTAATATTTCTAATTTGATTTCAAGAAAAGGAGCCAATGTTATTGTTTTCAGACATCAAGTAACCAGTGGGTTTTGAATTTTCTACCAGTTATCCATCCATGTGTGGAATCAACATATGCAGGGAAGAATAGGAGACCGATTACTTAATTTTTTAAAACAAAACTGTTGAGACAGCAAAGGATATTCAATTCTATTAAAGAGACTAAGCAAAGACCTTAAAAAAAATCCTTACCTTCCTGGCATTGGGATTGTGTGATATGGTTCCACAATTCAGGGAGATTGGAAATTACAGAACATCTGCAATGAAATTGGTTTTCTGTGGAAAACTGATGAATCACTTACTGCCAATGACTAGAAGGAAAAGCACTTGTTTATGCCCTTATGTAATGAATTTTTATGAGGTGAAGTTTGCTGTTTATAAAAAATACACTTTAAGCTGCTGTAGATGTAAAATAATAGAATTCAGAATTCAGAGCAATGCATTACTGCAAAGACAGTCACTAGCAGAATATTATCTGCTTACAAAACACCAAAACAGGGCTATTACTTCTATAATGGAATTAAAAAAAAAAATCTCATCTACCCAGTTGGATTCTGGAAGAAAACGTATTTAAAGAGACATAGCTGAAATTGACAGCTCCAAAATTGCATGTATTTTCAAGGAAAAGTTATTAATTCTCTTATTGTGCTCCTGAATTCCAACTGTGTTCTCCCTCAAAGCAAGAAAGCCACAGAACATTTTAAATTAAAAATGGCACTCCTAAGATATACTACAAAGACGAACTCGGGCCGCTGCCTCTCTACGATGTTACAGAAATGCATGTAGAAATCTTCCCACACTAACACCATCGGTTGGTCTGCTCAACATTTGTGAGGGGCTTCACGATCAAACCCAAACTCTCTTGCCTTCTTCAAACATATACTGAGCATCTGTATCATACCAGTCACTATTTTTGGCCCTAGTGTCACAAAAAAATGAGAAAGCTACAGCCTCTGTCCTTGCCGAGCTCAGTCTGCTTTGCTGTTGGAGAAAGAGGGTCATCCAAATGAAACTGAAGAATATTCTAGCAGGTTTGAAACAGGGCACTAGGAAATACTGCACGCACTATTGGATGGGGACCCTTGCCATCAAAGAACTTATCTGCCCTTTGTGTTTGGTCTGGAGCTAAGCATTTCTAAAGGAATTAACCATAATTTCCATTCATGGAAAACAACAGCAGTATTTTGCAATTTTGTTGATTAAAAAGGTACGCTTACAAATTGATGTGGATTTACAAGAACAGATGCTGTCAGGAGAGGATGCTATTTCCTGAGTCCTTCGTGAGGTGTGTTTGCCAGGGGACCCTCCTGGACACCTCGCAGAGCTACGGTAAGGCCTCTGGCTCTGCTAATTCATAACTGTGACTATTTAGATAAACTCTCAGCTGAAGTTCAAGTTTGCATCACGTCTTATTGGCAACCACACCATAAAAATGCCTCACAAATGTCAGCATTTTTGTGTCCATGTCTAGAAGGAATACAAAATCCTGGGTCAGACCCTGTGTCTCGATTCTCAGTTGAGGAAATACGGTCATTTTACAGGCTTAGGAGAATTCATGATATATTCGTGTCAATTATTTTGATCTGGTGTACTAGTTCTAGACATCTTAAAGCAATGAAACTACATTCATTTACAAATACTGTCCATTTATTTACAAACACCACACAAATACTTTGGAAAAGGGAATGGGAACTTTTTACCTTTTTGGTGCCTTCATACTTCTAAGTGGTTAAAAATATGTATATACTATATGGAGTCAGAGATTTAATATGTAATTTAAAATGTATGAAATAATTCAGACTTTTTCAACAGTCGCTTTGCTATAATTAAAGGCAGGATTAATTTATTGTAATGCAAAAATGGGTACTCTGAGGCTTTTAGGATCTTATGTCTCCTAGATTCACATATTTAAAAGACTTGTTTACTAGCTCTACAGATGTTTTACCTTTGAATTGAAGCAAAATTGGCCATGAGATTTTAAAGAAAAAATAAAAATAACTTGTGTTGGTCTAATTAAAAAGTATTACATATTCATTGTAGAAAATTTGGGACATAAAGAATAATACAAAGAAGAAAATAAAATTGAATTACCTGGACATGTACGTAAGATATATATGTACCTGTTTATCTCATAGTTGAGATCATATTCTACTTAATTTAATATTCTACTTTCATTATAGTTTTATATTTTGTTGCAATTGTATTTTTAATTTCTCTTTCTGCTACTTCATTGTTAGTGTATAAAAACACAACTGACTTTTGTATGTTGATTTTGTATCCTGCAACTTGACTGTATTCATTTATTATTTCTAAAAGCTTTTTGGTGGATTCTTTAGGGTTTTCTATATATAAAATCATGTCATCTGCAAATAGAGACAGTTTCACTTCTTTCTTTCCAATTTGGATCTCTTTATTTCTTTTTCTTGCCTGATTGCTCTGGCTAAGACTTCTAATACTGTAAGACTGGTGAAAGTGGGCATCCTTGTCTGGTTCCCGTCCTTAGAAGGATAGCTTTCAGTTTTTCTCCATTCAGAATGATATGAGCTGTGGGTTTGTCATATATGGCCTTTATTATGGTGAAGTACTTTCCTTCTATGCCCATTTTATTCAGAGATTTTATCATAAATGGATGCTGTATCTTGTCAAATGCTTTCTCTGCATGTAGTGAGAGGATCACGTGATTTTTATTCATTTTGTTAATTTGGTGTATCATGTTGATTGATTTATGGATGTTGAGCCATCCCTGCACCCTTGGAATAAATCCCACTTGATCATGATGTATGATCATTATAATATATTGTTGTATTCAATTTTCTAGTATTTTGTTGAGGACTTTTCCATCGATGTTCATCAGTGATATTGGCCTGTAATTTTCTTTTTTGTGTTGTCCTTGTCTGGTTTTGGTATCAGGGTAGTGTTGTCCTTGTAGAAGGAGTTAGGAAGCCTCCCCTCCTCTTCAATTTTTTGGAAGAGTTTGAGAAGGATAGGTATTAAGTCTTCTCTGAATGTTTGGTAGAATTCACCAGAGAAGCTGTCTGGGCCTGGACTTTTATTTTTTGGTAGGTTTTTGATTACTGTTTTGATCTCCTTACTGGTAATTGGTCTATTCAAATTCTCTATTTCTTCTTGATTGAGTTTTGAAAGGTTGTATGATTCTAAGAATTTATCCATTTCCTCTAGATTATCCAATTTGTTGGTGTATAGCTTTTCATAGTATTCTCTTATAATCTTTTGTATTTGTGAGGTGTCCATTATAATTTCTCCTCTTTTATTTCTGATTTTATTTATTTGAGCTTTCTCTTTTTTTTTCCTGGTGAGTCTAGCTAAAGTTTTGTCAATTTTGTTTAATTTTCAAAGAATCAACTCTTGGTTCCATTGTTTTTTCTATTTCTTTTAGTCTTTACTTCATTTACTTCTGCTCTGATTTTCTTTCTTTTGAGGAAGATTAGCCCTGAGCTAACATCTGCCGCCAATCCTCCTCTTTTTTGCTGAGGAATACTGGCCCTGAGCTAACATCCGTGCCCACCTTCCTCTACTTTATATGTGGAATGCCTCCCACAGCATGGCTTCACACACAGTGTGTAGGTCCACATCTGGGATCTGAACTGGAGCACCTTGGGCCGCTGAAGCAGAACGTGCGAACTTAAGTGCTGTGCCACGGGGCCAGCCCTCTGCTCTGATTTTTATTATTTCCTTCCTACCGTTGATTTTGGGCTTTGTTCTTATTTTTCCAGTTCCTTTAGGTGAACAGTTAGATTGTTTATTTGAGATTTTTCTTGTTTGTTGAGGTAGGCCTATATTGCTATGAACTTCCCTTTTGGAACTGCTTTTGCTGTATCCCATAAATTTTGGCATGTCATATTTTCATTTTCATTTGTCTCTAGGTAACTTTTTATTTCTCCTTTAATTTCTTCATTGACCCAATTGTTGTTCAGTAGCATTTTGTTTAATTTCCACTTATTTGTGGCTTTTCTGATTTTCTTCCTGTAGTTGATTTCTAGTTGCACACCCTTGTGGCCAGAAAAGATCCTTGGTGTTATTTCAATCTTCTTAAATTTATTGAGACTTGTTTTGTGGCCTAATATGTAACCAGTCTTAGAAAATGTTCCATGAGCATTTGAAAAGAATGTGTACTCTGCAGTTTTGGATGGCATGTTCTGTATATATCTACTGTGTTCATCTGGTCTAATGGGTCATTTAAGGCCAATGCTTTCTTATTGATGTTCTGTTTGGATGGTCTATCCAATGGTGTAAGTGGAGTGTTAAAGTCCTCTACTATTATTATGTTACTGTCTATTTCTCCCTTTATGTCTGTTAATAATTGCTTTACATATTTAGGTGTTCCTATGTTGGGTGCATAGATATTTACAAGTGTTATATCCTTTTGTTGTTTTGTTCCCTTTATCGTTATGTAGTCCCCTTCTTTGTCTCTTGTTACAGTATTTGTTTTAAAGTCTATTTTGTCTGATATAAATATTGCTACCCTAGCTCTCTTTTCTTTGCCATTTGCATGGAATATCTTTTTCCATCCCTTCACTTTCAGTTTATGAGTTATCTTTAGGTCTGAAGTGTGTCTCTTGTTCTCAGCATATATATGGTTCTTCTTTTTTTATCCACTCAGCCACCCTATGCCTTTTGATTGGAATATTTAGTCAACATTTTTAACATAGCTATTGATATAAGTATGTACTTATTGCCATTTTGTCACCATTTTCCTTGGTGTTTTAGTACTTTTTCTCTGTTACTTTCTTCTTCTCTAGTTCTCTTCCCTTGCGGTTTGATGGCTTTCTTTAGTATTATGTTTGGGTTCCTTTCTCTTGAGTTTTTTGTGTGTTTATTATAGGTTTCCGGCTTGTGATTACCATGAGGTTCATATAGAACGACCTTTGTGTATAGCAATCTATATTAAGTTGACGGCCTCTTTAGTTTGTTTCTAAAAGCACTACTCTTTTACTGCCATCCTTCCACTTTTTATGTTTTTATATCATATCTATCCTGTTTTGTGTGTGTTTTTATGTATCTGTTATCCTCTAATCAGTGAAATAGGTAATTTTAGCACTTTTTCTTTTGACCTTCATATTATCTTCATAGGTGGTTGATCTGCTATCTTTACAGTATTTTTGCCTTTACCAGTGACTTTATTGCCTTTTTTATTTTGATAATTTTCTTATTCCTATTTGTGGTCTTCTCTTTCCAACTTAAATAAGTCCCTTTAGCATTTCTTGTAAAACTGGTTTCCTGGTGATAAACTCCTTTAATTTTTGCTTCTCTGGGAAACTCTTGATCTCTCCTTCCATTCTGGATGATAACCTGCTGGGTAGAGTATTCTTGGCTGTACGTTTTTTCCTTTCAGCACTCTAAATAAGTCATGCCACTCTCTTCTAGCCTGTAAGGTTTCTGCTGAGAAGTCAGCTGACAGTCTTATGTGGTTTATTTTTTATGTCACTTGCCTTTCTCTTGCAGCTTTTAGGATTCTGTCTTTATATTTAATTTTGGACATTTTCATTAAAATGTGTCTTGCGTGGGCCTTTTTGGGTTTATTTTGTTTGGTGCTCTCTGTGCTTCCAATACCTGGATGTCTGTTTCCTTCCTTAGGTTAGGAAAGCTTTCAGCTATTACTTCTTCAAATAGATTCTCTGGCCCTTTGTCTCTCTCTTCTCCTTCTGGATCACCTATAATATGAATGTTAGTGCACTTGATGTTGTCCCTGAGGTCCCTCAAACTGTCCTCATTCTTTCCAGTTCTTTTTTCTTTTATTTGTTCAGCTTGGGTGATTTCTTCTAGTCTTTCGTCTAGCTTGCTGATCCATTCTTATATATCATCTACTTTGCTGTTGAATGCCTCTAGCGAATTTTTTATTTCCAGTATTGTATTCTTCACTTCTGATTGGTTCTTTTTTATATTTTCCAACTATTTGTTGATGTTCTCACTGAGTTCATCCATTCTTCTCCCAACATCAGTGAGCATCCCTATGACTTCTTGTTTTAACACTTTGTCAGAGTTTATTGTTGCTTATTTCTGTTTCATTTAGTTCTTTTTCTGGAGTTTTGTCCTGTTCCCTTACTTGGAATGTATTCCTTTGCCTCCTCATTTTGCTTCTTCCTCTGCACTTATATCTATGTATTAGGTGGGTCAGCTACATATTCTGATCTTGGAAAGGTGGCCTTATGTAAGAGATGCCTTATGAAGGCCAGCAGTGTGCTTCCCTCTTGTCACAAGTTCCAAATATTCTAAGGAGTGACCCCTGTATGGGCTACATGTGTCCTTATGTTGGGTCAGGGTTGCTCTTACTGCAGATGCCCAGGGAGGCCAGGCTGTCCCCCTGGCTGGGTGTTTGCAATTCTCAGCTGTGAGTGGCTGCTATGGACCCTTCAGTCACTTTATCAGCATAGGAAGCCCCAGTATAGTTGGCTGCAAGGCCTATTATCACACTCCTGTTGCAGTTTTTCTGTTAAGTGAGTTGGCCCCCAGTGTTGCTGGTTGCTAGGCTCAGGGGCTCACACTTGCTGTAGGCCTCCAGCCTGCAAAGCTGTTATCAGCTCTCTCAGGATTGCAGCTGATTAGGGCTGGTCACAAGCACAGAAGCACCCTGTTGTTTTAGGCTTTGGAATGTGGGGCTGATGCCCTATGTGGCTGTTTGAGAATCACGTGTCTTCTGCAGCTGACAAGTCCCACTGCCCACAGGGCCACACACATCATCAACACAGTGCCGCCTTGTGAGCGGGTCTGACCCCATGAAGTGGACCTAGTCACTTCACTGCAGAGGCCGCACATACTCTACCAATGCCCCACATACTCCATCCGTTCCTCATGCACGGCCTGCCATTCAGAGGCAGACCCACTCATTGGGCTGCAGATGATTAAGGCATTCAGTCTATGCATGCCCACAAGTTGCCCAAGGGCTTGCTGATGGGTAGGGTCAGTCCATAGGGCAGGCTGCCTGCCCTGGCTGAGCTGGATTAAATCAGTACTCTAGTGAGGGTGGGGGCAGACCCTGGGCTAACAAACCAGGGGAAGAATTCCAATGGCGTCTGCCGGGTTCTGTGTCAGCACACCTGTACCAGGTCACATTAACAGCTGCTGCCATTGTCTCAGTCCCTGGAGAGGTTTCATCTCTCACTGAGATGCAGCTAGCGCCTATCAGGTGAGTCTCTTTTCACCAAAGGTCTGTGCACCTTTCTTTTTGGTGATTTTAGCTTGCTTTCCAAAATGAGTGAATTTGGGCATGGGCTCTTTAAGAGCTGTTTTTTCCCCCTTATTTCTGATAGCTTTTCTGGGGGTATTCCCTGTTGTTGTTAATAGCCAGCAAAGCTAGACATTATAACACTCATTTTGGTTGTGCTGAGTCCAAAGGATGCTCATAGCAGTAATGCTCCCCTGCTTAGGTCTCCCACTCCTCCAGGGAAGGCTGTTTACCTCAGGATTGCTCCTGGCTGGCCACGAAGTGCCATGGCTGGTGAAGTGGCTTTTTTCTCTCCAGAAAGGAATTTCTGCCTCCTCCTCAGTCAGGACTGAGTTCTTATTTTCCCAGAAGGGTCACTCACAGCTGATGGATAGGTTCTTGAGGCTAAAATGGAAACATATCCTAGAGCTAAATGACCCAATTATCCTCAACCTTGAGCCCTGAGGCTGCTGGGAGTGGGAACAGGAGCACAAGTGTTAAAGCAAGTCTCCCGGCAGCGCACAGGGAGGCAGGACGGAAGTCTGGGGCTGTCACAGTAACATGGCCAGCAGGCCTGGGTCTCTGCAGCAAGGGGGGCTCTTTGAGGCAGCACTTGAGTGTACAAGTCAGTCATAAACCCACTGACTAGAAGTTGAACACTACCTGTCATCTTTACAAGCAAGAAAAACAAAAAAAGGGGAACTATAAAGAAAACCAATGGAAAGACAGTATTAGATGTGGGACACACTACGAGGACCACCTCGCTCCTCCTTCAAGAATGGACTTGTTGCCCAGCTGTGGAGAACAGGGTCAGCAGGCTGCCTCCAGCTTTCAGCTCCTTCAGGGTTGGCCTCAGGAGCAGAGAGCTGCCGTGCCTGAGGTCATGCCCTTTCCAGATCAGCTCACATCCCGTGACTGACAGGTGTAGGTAGAAAGGCTTGACTACTTTGGCCCAATCCAGGACACTGACAGACAAGACTAGCTCCAGAGCTCTCTCCAAGTGGGCCGAGGCCATCAGGCCTGCATTACAGTTTTATTTCTTTTGCCCACTCCTACTTTGCCATTTCCTTTCACAGGTGTGGATCCCTAATGGGTATCTTGCACTCAAACCCCTTTCAACATCTGCTTCTGCAGAACCCAATCTGTGAGTCAGGTTTAGTCCTTTGGCTAACACAATGTCTCTACTGGTACATTGGAACTAAGAGGTGGGCTCTGGTTATCCAGTGATGAGCAAAACTGTCATAGTCTCTGACCTCATGGGGGTTATCGTTTAGTGGGAGTGGCAGACATTAAATAAAAATGAAAAATTTTAAAAAACATATATTGTACTAAGTGCCAGTAGGATCTGTGGGAAAAAAATAAAACTACTATAATATTGACAACTCTGTTAGTTAGCATATATGTAAAGTACTGCGTTTTTGTGTTAAAATTAGACAATATGGGCACTTCTCAGAATTCACTATCTACACAATATAACAAAATTGCTGGTACAACAAAATCTCATTGACCTTATTTATTTAATCTTTTAAATTTCAATTAGCAATCTAAGACAACCATTCAGTTACCTATTAACGCGCTTACCAAATGAGCTTACTGGTAAAATGAAGGACTGCATGGAGACTTTGGGTATGAAGAAGGTAAATGCAGACTCGAGTAGGGATCTACTGTTTTTACCCGTTCAGCATCCCACATTCCCATAGCAGTACCTCAGTTTCCTGTGGTGAATGGCCTTCTCTCCTCCCTGAGGTTCATGTGGTATACATAAGGGAGTCACCCACATTTAGGCAACTGGAAGCAGTATTTTTCCATGCTGGTTCAGGAATGTGCACATAATCCCAGGCAGACCAATGACAGCCAGCTCCTGGACTTTGCTGCAAAAATCAGGCAAGAAGCTCTCATTCTAGTGAGATCAGAAAGCTGGTAGAACATGTCTTGAGCTTCGGGCGGCCATCATTTTGCCTGAGAATGAGGCTGACCAAACCCCTTAAAAATTGGCTTCAGAGAAAAGCCACAACTGGGCCAGCAAATCTTAATGCTGTTATCTGATGTTACCTGCCTATAAAGTTAGAATGCCTTCTCTGAAAATAAATGCACACTCTCCCTAGAGTCTCCAAATTCTTTTATTTTTAGAGTCCAACCTCTTTCCAGGAAGTAGCAAAATGAAGGAGCACTCATGGTAGCCATCTGACAAGAACTGTCCATTATTCTTGACAATCCAAAGTGAAGGCAATGATATTTTTAAAAAATAAAACATTATTGTTTACATAATATTTTTAGAAGCATGTGGTTTCCAGTGATTAGAATTTAGTCATGCCTGGAAAGGAACAGAAGCCCGTGGCTGAGAAGCACACACCCTCCTGAGAAGACACTTAAACGTATACTTGGGATGACTAATAAACATAACACAGTTTTCCTCAGAGGAAACAAGTTTAGTTTCTAAAGAGCATTCACTTCTGACATCTCGATTCCTGACTTCAGTGGCTGCAGACTGTGTACCTCTGTGCCACACTTAGGACACGTGAAGTACATGTCATATAAGAAACTACTCTTCACGCAGTAGTAACAGAAGATGTGCTCACACCCTATGGTGTGAGGCATGGTGGGCCACTCTCCACACAGAGAACACTGTCTGCCGCTGGTGGCTAACGTACTGTCACCATTAGGAGCACCAGTGAGAGGGATACACCACGAAGATAACTTGGCCTTCAACTTTTGGATATTGATGAGCGGTAAGAGAAAAATCAGGAACTCGGCAAAACCATGCCACAGAAGTTCCCTATTCATATACTCAAAGCCGACTTCACGTATGTTTTGGGGCTTGCAAAATACAGAACGAATGCCTAGCAGACGTTCCGTCAAAGTTGCAAACTTGCCCCTCTGAAGGAAAATCAAGAAATTAATCAACCCACCTAATTTCAAAATTCCAACCACAAAATTCACACACTGCTTGGCTTTCCTGAATGAGGCTAAATGAGGGTTTCGAAACAAGTCATAGCATCGTTCTTCTAGCCACTTCCCACCAATCGTACAGACAGCATACCAGAGCTTTTGATTCCGACTAGGTGGCTGATATCTCGGGTTCGGGGAAAAATCGTTTTTGTACTGAATATTCAAAACTGACTGTCCCACAGTGGCATTTTTGGAGTAGATGGTGAATCTCCACAAGAAAAGCCACAGGAATGCTTTCACCTCCGGTTCGAAGCGGGCTAACAGGCCGGGCTTGAATCCGTGAAAGCACTGAGTGAACTGGGACCACACGAGCTGCTCCAGAGCCTTGTTGAGTTCAAGCGCATCCAACTGACTGATTCTTAGCACCCTGCTGGTCCTCTTCGTCCCCTCCTCTCTGGAAGCCATGCCTTCCCGGAAGGTCTCTAGGAAAAAGTAGAATTAAGAGGCATCATCTAACAGTTGTACTGTCTGCTCGGCTTACACTTGGAAAACTCTGATACACAAATGACACAGGACACAGAGAAGATGGCCTTTCAGCAGTGTCAAATGGCACAGTGAATAGTCACTTGTTACTTGAAATTCTTTCTCTATCTTCTGTCTCTCTCCTCCCTTACATCTTTCTTTTCTTTCCTATCCTTTGTTGGCCCTCCTCAACAAAAGAAGAACAGATTTTAGTAAGTTGCACCCTATTTTCACAAATGTACCTCTAAGTAATCCTTCCTGGTGAGATATTTTAGCGGGAGATGTAAAATCTTGAAGCTAAGAGTGATAAGGCTGAATAATCACATGACTAATGGAGAAATATTCGAACTTGATAAATACGATGAACTATGTGGAACATCGCAATGGATGGTAAGTCGGGCCCTCAGTTTAATTTCCAGCACTTCTACTGACTGCAAAGGTATATTTTCAACAAGTCATTTAATCTTTCTCAAATACATTTTATATCTGGAAATGAAGTTAGGAGAACAAAATACTAGCACAAAGCAACATGAATGTAGAAATGTCATTATTAAGGTACTAGAAAGGTACACATCATAGTTTTCTAAGACAAGAAAACTCGGATGTAAAAATATATAATTAGATAATTTCATAAATGCACTAAGGAAACAAATAGGTGCTAAAGGGACAAAAACCTTTTAAAATGAAATAGAAAAAGCTGATTAATGGTTAGGTAGGTATGACTGACTCGTGCAAAATGCATTTATTAAATGCCTATTATATGCAGGCCAATGTGATGAAAACACCCAGTGGCTGCTGTTGTCGGGTATATAGACCAGCTTAGATGGTTTACATCTTACTAATGGACTGGCAAATCTAGGATGCAGGAACAGAAAGGACACGGAGTGACAGAGGGAGGGGGAGGGACCTGCTGAAGCTCAGTGCCACCTCAGTGTGGCAGCTGTGATCCCAACAAGTCATTTCACCTAATCTCGGCCTTGGTTTCTTCACTCACAAAACTAAGGGCTGGAGACAAAATGGACTCTAAAATCTTTTCAAATTCTGCTATTTTATGATTTTTACTAAGAAGATGTTAAATATAATTTGTTAGAAGTTAAAAGGACTGAAAAATGCATTCTAAAATAAAATTGTACTTGAAATTGGGATGACCTAGATAACGTGGCAGAAGACGACACGCTCAACAAGCTCAAGTGGAAGAAATAAAAACGACTATTAAATAACAGGTTGTTTAGTGCTCTTTTCCTCTCACAGCAGACACATGACAGAAATGCTTCTCACCCACACACGCCCACTGCCTTCTGGGGAATGTCACCTTTTCCCCTTTCCCGTGGCTCCCTCAAGCCTTGCCAGCCTTTAGCGATGGCAGTGGGGATTTCTGCTGCAAGTTCTTCTGTGAAATCCTTGCCTCAGACCAGCCAGGAGCTACAGGAAAGAAAGGAGGGGGTGAGGACAGAGTTCCCTTTTCCCTCTCTCCAAATCTAATCAGTCCCCAAGGTCTGTTCTTTGTCCAAAATATTTTTCTAACCCATTCATTACTCTATCATCCCCCTTTCAAGCCTTTTCCTCACTTCAGGCTGCTCTCATCTCTCCCCTGGATTACATCTAACGGGTCTATCTTACCTCTTGCCTCCTTCAGTGCATTTCCCACACTGCAATCCTTTCAAAACACAAGCTTCTTCACACCTACCCACAGCTTGCTTTTATTCCTAATGCTTTGGCCTCTAGTCATAAAGCGCCCCCTTCTCCAGTTCACTGGTGGACATCTGCTGTGTGTTCTCTCCACCTGGAACAGTCTGCTCTCATTCTTTAACTGAAAAACCTCATACTAAACTTTTTTTTTTTTAAAGATTGGCACCTGAGCTAACAACTGTTGCCAATCTTTTTTTTTTTTTTGGCTTTTTCTCCCCAAATCCCCCCAGTACACAGTTGTATATTTTAGTTGTGGGCCCTTCTAGTTGTGGCATGTGGGACACCGCCTGAGCATGGCCTGATGAGTGATGCCATATCCATGCCCAGGATCTGAACCTGCGAAACCCTGAGCTGCCAAAGCAGAGCGTGTGAACTTATCCACTCAGCCACGGGGCCAGCCCTCATACTAAATCTTTAAGTACTGGCTTAGGCATCGCTTCCTCCTGACTCTCCATAATTGAGTTAGCTGCCTCTTCTAGCTATTCCTTAGCACTCTGTTCTTCCCCTTTCCTGGCCTCTATGTACTTGGTCTACTTAAACGCTAAGATCAGGAAGGCAGTGATCTAAACAAGACAGGTAGATCTTGTCCAAAACTTTCAACCTTCTTTGTAACAAAATAATCTTATTCTTACAGTTTTCCTACTCCAGCTACGACGGCATTTCATTGGTTATGTTCACTGATATCACATAAACCTTCGGGCTTTTGATATTTCCACGCTGTGCTCTTCAACACCACAGTTCTGCAGTCTCACTGCTCTAGTCTAGTGGTTTTCAAACTTGAGTGTCCTCCACCATCTCCTGGAGGACCTGTTAGACTGCAGTGTCTCAGTTCTAGAGATTCTGATTCAATAGGCTTGGAATGGGAGCCGAGAATCTGCATTCGTAACAAGTTCCCTGGTAATGTTGAGAACTACTGGGCTAGAACATTTCAAAGCAAAACTCATGGTCTTTTTGGTCTATCTATTACCCAAACAGCTCAACACTGTGTGCCAGCCCTGCCACTCATTTCTGGTTAGTTCTCATCCCTGTATCTAGAGGCTGTTACAAATCTTGCACTGACTCAGGCCTTCCCTCTTCCATTAAGGAGTCCTTGTGAGTTTAGAGACCGTTCATGGAGTCCACAAACTTTATGAGCATCCGTACATCCCAGCCCTGCTAGGTGCGTGGGATGCAGAGACAAAGACTAGTCCTGACTCTCACTTAAGGATCCCAACCAAAGTCTGCAAGGGAGGTAGGCAGGGACAGGGATGACTAGGCCAATAAGAGGTAGATGGTATCACAGGATCTCGAAGACAATATATAAAATTTCCAAACTACTTCAATAGGAAAAGAATTCCAAAATTCACACAAAAAAATCATCAATGAATAAGATTATTTTTCTCATTTTTTCTGCAGTTTACAAATTTTCTCTAATTAACAAAACCTCCCCCAAAACATTATTTTTAAAACCTCATAAACAAGCCAAAATCTACAAAATTATTTGCCCACACTCACCAAATCACCTTTTTTTTTACCACACTATTATCCCTGGGGTAGAGTACAAACTTCTCAGACCTAACCTAGCCTGACTCTGTCTCCCTCTCTGTAACTGGATAACCCATTATTCGCCAGTAGGCCTCTAATCCCAGACAATCCTTCACTTCTGCCTCTATGCCTTTTCTCAGGTACCTAAAACACTTACTTTCCCTACCAACTAGGCCCACTGCCCTCAACTATCTGCCCTTCATATTCCACTCTATTTCAACATTCTCCATGAAATCTTCATAACTATCCCCAACTGCCATTACAAGCATCTTTAACTCTGACAGCAACTGTCTGTGCCACCCACTTGCGCCCTCCAACATTTGTACTGTGATTTCAGTCATGTGAATACATCTCTTTCCCTAACTTTTCTGTAAACTAGTTACAGAAAAGTGCCTTATACTTATTTCTCAAAGCACCTGCCACCTACAAAGTGACCTGCCTCAGTTTCCCTCATACAAAATTCTACAATCATTCATAAGAATATGGTATATGGAACACTTCTACTGTAACAGTGTCTACAACTCTGCATCTTCCCCAGATTTCATATTCTGTGGCCGGCAAGATAAAGGAAGCTCTCTTACTGCCAAAGTACTGTTGCAAAGCTCTGACTGTACGCGACATCAATATTAAGTCCAACACTACGAGTTTCTTCTCTTTGCCCCTCCCCACTCCCAATATTGGACTGGATGGATGTTTCTTTTATTCAGTTGAGTATCAGATGAAATATATGGCTTGTGTTGGAGGGCCAGTTGTGCCAATTTATGTATCTTTAAATACTCGGGTCACATTCAGCTCCAGATTGTGGCTGATGAATATCTTATTACTCTTACAGAATCTACCACAAAGATGCGTTTGTAGAAGCTGCCCAATGAAACGTTTGTTGACTCTATAAGCAATGGAATGAGTAGTTTGGCGGCTAATCAATGTACTGACTGAATATTTTGAGAGCATCTACATGAACGGGATGGTGAGGGAAGCTCTCTCTTCCTCAGGTTCCTTACTTACATTGAGTGAGAAACCAGTCAGAGGGAGTGATTTTCCAGAGGAATCATCTATTTCAAACGCCTCGTTTCTGGAGGAATCATACTTAAGAACATTCAGTCAAGAGAGGAATTTTTAATAGCTGCCAGAAAAGGAGACTTAGCACGTTCTCTAACCAATCCAGTATTTAACAATCCTTATTATCAAAAAATTCTTTCTTATCCCTTCTGTTATAGTTTAACATTTTTGTCTTTCCTCTTGTTCTCCCCAGGCCTGGCCTCAGTGTAGATTAGGAACAGCTGGGCCCGATTGCCTCCCTATGTAACACTCTTTACTACACTAAAAGACTGTTATTAAACTCTTCAGCCTTTACTCTTCCAGATGAATAATTTGTCCCTCTATTTTTTGTTTTAGGTTTTATTTTCCAACATTTTACTAATTTTGTGACTTCTTTTAGTCATAAGCAGAGCAGACACTGTCCATTACACACCCTAGTTCGTTAAAGTGGAATACCCCTCCTATGGTCTACCTTCCTACTTAGGCACTGCCATAGAGTGGAAAAAGCAGATTTAAAATCAATCAGCCCTGGGCTCAAGTTCCAGCTTTGTCACTTACTTGCTATGTGATCTTAAAAATGTCATTAGCCTCAGATTCTACAAAAAGTTGAAAATAACAGCTACTTCACAAAGTTGTTGAGATTAAACCAGATTATGTTATGAAAGTGGTTTGGAAACTGGAAAGCAGTATTATTATTATATTGTTGCTGCTTTGGCTAGGGATGGGCACGAGAAGAAAAAGACTGCTGGCTGATTTTGGCAAATCTCATTTCAAAAGACTGAAATCTCCATTATTACTTATACTAATGCCTCAATGAACCTGTGGCAAAAGAATTTTTTTCCAGGAAATACTGACTACACCATTAAAATATAATTGTGGCAGTTAAACAGTAAACATGATATCACCATTATGTGTGCATGCATGGGGGCCAGGCGGGAAGGGCAGAGACATGGTTCAGTGGAAGTCATCATACTCTTAACCTGCATCTCATCTGAAAGGAGACGATGGAGTGGGGATGGGTTGAGCACGACCTGCTCCCTTGGTTACTTAACCCCCATCGACATGGTTGGGCCTTTTATCTGGAAGCAAAGAAACCTCAGGAACGCACAGTGATAATATCTGACTCTAGGCTGCTTCACTGAACAGGGCACGGTACAGACAGGCCAAGACGAGCATCTCACCTTGGTTCTTTACCAACACACTACATTCAGTTCCTTCTCCTTTCCCCTTCTCCCATTCTGGCAGGTAGTTATTCTAGAATGCTGGCTTTAGAGAAGGGCAGTGCCCAAGAGTGGAAGAAACTGATGAAATCGAAATAACCTGAAGTTCAATTAACCGGATAATGGAACTTCTTCCCCTCCACTGCTGTACAATAACATCTGCCCCAAATAAGCAGAGTATAGAGAAAACACCATAAATGCCTTTAAAGGACATATTCTCTAATATAACATAAGAAGCTTGTGTTTTAATGAATTCTAATTCTCTGACAAATGGCAACTCAATTTAACCAATATTTATTGAGTGCCTACCAAATGCCAGGCATTCTCTGGGTACCAGGGATTCAATCCAAATACTTAAGCCTCAGTTAACTTTCTTTTATTCAAGCATTTTTAAAGAAAAAGGATGCTACTATAATCAGGACCAGTCATTGATCTCTGAAGCAAAGAATGGATCTCAAAATGTGAAAAGACTATAAAGGATCACAAAACTCCTCAGGGAGAAAAAGAGAAAAATGGCATTGAAGGCAAAGGAACAGACTGTGCGAATCCCAGAAATGCGCAAGCCATAGTCTTTCCGGGAGATATGGGGACGGATGCCAACACGAGCTGCGTCCTTGATTATCTAATTCCCATCAAAGTGGTTGTGCTTTTTATCTGGAGCAAAGAAACAAGTCATCTGCTAGACTAGAGTAGAACGTGTTGGCAGGAGAGACTGGTTGAAGAGTCAACCTACTGTAAAAAGACCCGGCTTTAAGGAAACTGCACTGATTTTTTAGGAATGAATAATCACTAAATAGAAAAGACATAAAAGGACATACATTTTAAAAGATTAATCTGATGGCAGAGTTCAATAAGACTGAAGAAAAGAAAAACTCCAGTTCAAGGAGACCCAGTTACAGGACTCCTGAGACAATTTAAGGGCCTTAACTAAGGTGCTAATAACTTCCTGAAAAAGTCAAAGTAATTTAACTTGCTTCATTGAGAACTATGAAAATTAAAAAGAAGATTATGGTGTCCTCACATTTTCAAATCAAAAATCCCCAACTCTTTTGGTAAACCAGTACTTTCCCGACTCTTACATTGATTGCCATCCACGCTCAACTATTGGCCACTCTATTTCTACTTTACTTTCAAGAATTTAAGTAAGTTTTAACAATCCTCATATCATTGCTTCTTGTAGGTTAGTATCCAGTTTCACAAAAGTAGGCTCAAACTTGAATAGTTAAAAGAAAATACAAGCTAATGTTTTTTTAAAAGTTGGGATTGTTTTGAATTGAAACAAACACCATCAGATTCAATTCAAATTGATTTTTCTAGAATGCCAAAAATAGGCAACCCTTTTTTCTATTCTGCCGTGAAATCTCATTCTTTTAATACACAATCCTATTACCCTCTTCCTCTCCACTCCCCAAACTATAGAGTACTACTTTAAGATTCTAAAAGACTGAGCCAGGAGGAAACCATTTATGGCCATGCAAAGAGACTTATAAAAATAATTAAGTAGAAGTACAATTGGCAGTAAATAATATTAGCGTTTACCAAAAGATACTACTAAGTTAAGACTATAAGAAAAAGATATTTAAGGCAAAATCAAGACCGGATAAAAAGTAGAGCATCTACTAGGGTTAGTGTGATTAACTTGTCACATAAATATGTTTAAGACAAAATGATCTAGCACTAAAAACAACTAAAAAGGTCTCCTGCTGACATTTTATCACTAGACATGTCACACTGCTTTTCTTTCACAGAAAAAAAAAAAAACCTGAAAATTCGTTGAGTAAGAGCAGCCATACATAACCTTATCCCTTAAATAACTCACGGCTTTCCTCTTATGCTTTTCATCCTCCCAAATAAAACTTTGTCATCTATATCACATTCCAAAACTAAAACAAATGACTGGATCTCACTAAAGAGGGAAGGATCTTTCAGGACGTACTCAGAGCTTTTATTGAGTATAGTACAAATTATGAATGAATATATTTTATTTAAAAACATGTTATTGACAGAAATCTATCAATAATAATGTGGGTATTGTCAAGGGCCTGTCAATATTAATGTAATTATGATTAAAGGAATAACATGGATTTTTAGCTATAATACCAAGTAACATCTCCTACATTGCTGCTATCAATATACACATTATTATTGACCTGCTCCGAGACTCTCCATACGAGATGTATTACCATTAGGCATATTTGTCAATGCATGCTGCCCACAAAATTTTTACATTTAAATTTACAGTCCTGTAAACTTTGTCAGCAGAAACATGTGATTCCCCAGTAATCTCTAAGGTAGCAAACCCCTCCATGCAGCCCCTGCCAGGCTGTCCTTTTCTAGATCGATAATAATCAACCAATTTTTAGTACGACCATGTTGCTGCCACACTATCCTAAAGCTTCTAGCAATCAAAATGGACGAGCCCATATATTCATTTTTTTCCTTTTAGGTTTTTAAAAAATTTAAACCAACATTTCATATCATGAGGTGATGTGGATAAAGTTCTATAACTGGAGATCTTAAGCTTTGAACCTACACCCTACTATTTTATTTCCTTTGTGTAGTCAGATAGATTTACTGTCCATTGTATTGAAATCAATACTAATAAATGGGACATGCATCAAAGAGGGATTTAACAGGACACTGATTCCCAGAACACATTTCTAACACGAGCAAAAGTGAAAAAGCTATGGCTGAGACCCATTAGAACACTGTGACCTCTGGCACTGTGAACAGACCTAGAAATCAGACTGTAAGTTCAAATCCCACTTCTGCCACAGACTTGTTAAGTGATTTGTCATTAGTCTATTGTTCCTCTGTTTCATCAAATATAAACTAAGTTTCAATAGCTTATAGATGTCTGATGTTATAACTCCCAATAGTGCTCATTTGAATATAGACAAAACATACGGAATTTTAAAATTCTGTTCTGGACACTAGACCTGTAAATTACTCTTTTTAAAAAAAAAATTACTCTTAATTTAAATGCCATCCTCATCAAATCCAAACAGAATTTTTCTTTCTGGGGGTGGTAGTGGGTACACAAAAATGTTTCCAAAGTATATCCTAAGGATAAACTTCAAAATAGCATAAATTTCTCAAAAAGATGAACAATGGTAAGTAACTTGCCTTAGCAGAGGGGAAATACTTTTACTTCGGAGAGAAGAGGGAACTCAACTCAAATACTACAATCTTTAAGACTATATCTAGTGTTACACAGTTGAGCACTTTACCCATTGCTTTTACAGAATATTTATTCAAGCATCTAAAACTAATGTAAAAATACCTTTTTTTAAACCTTAAAACAGAATTTCCAATACCTTGGCCTAGCTTCACAAATACATTTTTAAGAGAACAGCATGGCACTCATAATCTTCTCTTTCAGAAAGCTGATACTTCTGAGTCTTTAAGAAGGAAAGCACATTGTGAAAATAAGGAGCAGATGTTTGAGCAAATATAGAGGGAAGGAGAGTTAAACTGGTTCTGATTACTTCTGTATTCTAGACAAGACTGTGTGACTCTGGACAAGTCATTCTGCCACACTATATTCTTCAGTAGTTAAAAAATTAAAGGAAAAAAAGAGCAACTGTAAAAAGTCTAGAATCCTTACAGGAACTGTTTTAGGAAACCTTGGAAGAGGAAGAAAAAAATAAAAGAACAGCCATTTCCAACTGCAGAAATGGTAATGTTCAACATGAGTTTGGAAAAGGCTAAAGAAAGTGGAAATATCAGAACAGAAAACGTGAGACAGACAAGCAATACTCGTGGAAAAACGCAGAAAAGCATTCCAGTAGACAATCTCAACCAACTTGTGAGTTACATCTGTAGTAAACTCATACCATTTACCGGCTACTGAGTGCTAACAAGCAACTACCATAGTTAAGTGCCCTCTGCAAAATTAAATATTCAATCATTTAATCCTTACAATATTAAGAAAGAGGTTCTTTTATTATTTCTGTTTTACAACAAGGAAACCGAGGCTCAGAGAGATTAGCTGCCTTGTGCAAACTCGCACAGCCAGAAGTGGCAGAGCCATGCTCTGAACCAGTGTCCTATAGTGACAGGGTGGGGACGGGCCTAAAAGATGGACATAAACTTCAGGATGGCACAACAGGACATGCAGATGGGGCTATTCTAAGGGGCTGAGTATAAGAGATTAAGAGCACAGCTATGAACCACAGCAAAAACTCCATCCCAATGATGAACCCAAAAAAGAGCCACATGAAACATACGAAGCAACTAGGTCTTTAAGTACTCTATAAATTTAGAAAATGGCTTTAGGATTTAATTGCCTAAGAAGAGAATTCTGAGGACTTGAAAATGACTGGAACACACTTTTAATTGCACATTTTATGGCACTCGAGAGAATGTGGAAATATCCACAGAGGAACAGAGGTATTAGTGTGGAAAAGCAGGCAGTACGACGTGAGACATATTCTCCGTGAGGCACTATATGTTTTCTTTACATTCTTCATCTCAGTTAACCTTCATAACACAGTAAATATGATCAAGTCCATTTTAAGAAGACAAAAATTAAGGCTTGTGATTAACAACCTGTTTAAGGTCAAGCTGGCAAAGAGTGGATTTCTGGTAAACACTAGAGAAATTGTGGAACACTCGAAAGGAAGTTAGTAGTATGGTTATTTGGTAAGCTCGGATCAAATTCAATCCTGCAGAGCTCAAAGTAAATTTTTTTCCCTCAAGATCATTCATACGACCAGACTGGCAGTCAAGCTCTCAGGACTGTGGATGGGGAAAGAAGTTAAAGGAACGTGGTCAAGTTTCCACGTTGCCTGGGATGCATCTCATCCACATTCTGTACACGTGGGCAGAGAACCATTCAAATAGACAGAATGTCAAATCTGAACAAAGGGAAGAAGTGGGTGAAAAAGTGAGGTGTGAACTTAACTATTAGGAACACACACTAGTATATGCAAAGTAGAGCAATGCCAACTCACCTGACACCAGAAGGGAACGGTTATGCATAATCAAAACAGAATTACTCTAGAGAGCTTGGGTTTTGTGTTTTAATAGTAGGAAGAAAGAAAAGGCAACTTGGATAAAATTTTATCTCACTGTATGACATGCAGGTAAGGGACAGCTCTGATAAAAAGAAAACATATTAAATAGAATAAAAAGCAATACAGAAAAGGGCATTTTGATTGCATAGATGGGAAAAGGCTGGGAACAAGCTGATCAACAGCCCACAATGGGAAGGACAGAAGGTTCGAGACATCCTCTTCCCCGCCTCCACTTGCACATACAGAAATCACAGCGCTGGCATCGGCAGTGCCAGAATCACAGACACGGGGCCAATGGAGCAGTTCCGGCTTTTTCTCTTGAGATTTCTTCCACATTCCAAAGGAACTGAAGAGGAACATGGAATGTTTAGAAACTGCTGTCATTTCACAGTAAAGATATAAAGGGAACATTCAATTTGCTCCTAGGTTGTCCAACCTAGATAATCAAGGGAGAAAAAAAAGGAACGAGTGATTCCAAGCAGAACTTTTGTGTGGAAATAAAGATTGTGCATGTGGCCTGTTTTCCTTGTGCTATAAGAATCTGAGCACAGTGGAGTGCAAGAGGAAAGAAAATCTTAAAATTCTGTCACACTGTCAGTAAAACATGGGGCTAGGACTCAGAACTTTACTAGAAATTTGATGTTGGGCAAGACTGCTGACATCTTTAAGGTTCAGCTACCAAATAAGTAAAATGGAAAATACTTGCCCTCCCTATTGCAAAGATTATTACGAACTTCAAATATAAGCAAAAATTCTACGGCTAAAAGGGTAGGGAGAAAAGAGAATACGAAGAATTATGATTCTGATCATAAAGAAGTAAACTTGAAATTTGTATTTATTAAACAAATGAGATTGAAGATAGACATGTTTGTGGCTTTTAGTAATGAATTTGCTGTGAACATATACCGTTTATTTTTTAAAAAATAAATGCATGTTGAATACAAATGAATAATTATCCTAAGAAACAGAACTTTAATGCTATAATGAAACAGATCATCTAGTCTAAGTTACAGATTTAATTTTAACAAGAACCCTGTTTTTCAAGCAGAACACACAAAATAGCTGCTCTTGTGAAATACTACTCCGGGTCTGTGTGCTTCGTCTCTCCCCTGCGTGGCTCCAGGAAATTTCTACATGAGCTCTTCTGTGGAACAGTTTTAAAACCCTAATTTCTAAAAATGAAGAAAATAAGGCCGAGAGGTAGAAGTGGTCAGAGGAAAACCCGTCAGGACTAGAACTCAATTCTCTTGACTTAGTCTAGCCTTCTCTTTTACTATGTCCTGTTGCTTCTATGTCCTTTCCTTTTTTTTTTAAGAAAAAAAAAATGAGGGGCTCTCTTTTTGACTTTGTCAATAATTCCACACTCTCTCACTCCTTTCAAGTCTCTTCTGGCTCAAGATCATTCAACTCTAATCTTTTTGGACACAAGTAACTGATAATATGGGCAAGATCAGAGAGAAGATAAGTGGGAAAGAAACACAAAAAGTCAGCCGTCCCAAGATTATTCTGTTCAAATTTAACTAAAGGTAACACATTAGGGAAAGGTGTTTCGACTACAAATTGGGATGCGATGGAGCCCCACTCTCCCTGTAATTGCATGAAATTGTCAAGGGAAGAAATTTTCAAGGGGCATCCCAGAATCCCACAACATGACAGGCATGAAGGTTTAACAACTTCCGTCTCATTTTGTGAAAACCTCTTTCACTAAATGTTCTATTTCTGGAAAACAGACTCCAAAGAAATAAGTAAACAACGACTTTTAATTTAAGGCCCCAGAATAAAAATGCTAATGGTTCTCACATCCTCATGCTCCTTATCAGAAATCAGTGTCAAATATAACAAACTGATCGCAAGGAATTTTATAAGAAAATTCTCAACAGCTCTTGCTCCCCAAGAAAATTAAAACTGCTTTTTAAGTTCACAGGCTTTCAAAAATGTTGGAAACTTAAGCACACGCAGTTTTTCTGGTGCCAAATATAACACAACACGAACGCTCAGATAGCAAGTAAGGTCTGGATCCTGCAGAATTCTTAAGCCGTTCGCAAGAGGTAAATCTCACCGGCGCCCAGTTCGAGGAGGAGATTTCGGAGTTTGTGTCTAGAACGTCACCTCGTGAAATGCAAAGGAGCTCGAGCCTAGCTCGTGTTTCTTTTTCTCTTTCTAACGGTGCGATCCTAAGACTACTTTTAGGAGTTTCGCTTGGCTTCATCGCCTTTCCCCAAATCAGACTTGCATTTGCCTCCTGCAGGAAGACAGAAGCCAATAAACAGGGAAACTCAAGCAAAGGGCGACGATTACAAGGTCGTGAAACTGCACGCGCGCCCAGGGGTACCCGGGGCCTCCGCTCTACGCTCGGCTCTCGGCCGACACTGACCTTCGGAGTCTGCGGAACGCCCCCGCTCCACGCAACTTTTTCTGAAACATTATCTGGGAAGCTCGGCTTTTCTTGGCCGAACCTGGACTCCCCAGACTTCCGGAACTCGCAGCTTCCGGAGCGACGCAGGACCCGGAAGTGTCAAAAAGAAGAGGAGGAATTAAACCCACGAGAACTACGCTTCAGCGCGCGGCGGAAGGCCCGGGAGGGCGCAGCCACCGCGAACGCCGACGAGCCGAAGGGCCGAAAGGCCGAGGAGCCGAGGAGCCGAAGAGCCGAGGAGCCGAGGAGCCGAGGAGGACTCCGCACGCGGTGATTGGTCGGCTGGCCGTTGGGGGACAGCCGTATCTGATTGGCAGGAGAGTCGGGAACCCGTCCGCCGGGTCGCGCGCGGCGCGTGAAGAGGCCGCGGGGTCAGGAGCCGCGGGGAAGCCGGGCTCCCCAGGGGCAGGGCTTTCCCCGCCTTGGCCGCCGGACCAGCGCCGCCGGGTGGCGGCCGGGCGCCGCCGCGCTTCGGGCCTCCGCGCTCGCCCTGGGCGAGGGCCGGCTGCTGGACGGCCCGTGGAGCGGGGTGGGGAGCCCTGGGGTGGGCGGCCGCGGGCCCGGGGCCGTTGAGCCGGGGGCCGCGACCTCCTCAGGCTCGGGAGCGCCGGAAGCCCCGTCTAGTCGGCCGCCCGCCCTGCAGAGCGGCCCTGCCCGGCGAGCTGGATGCATTCGGCGCGCCGGGGCGGGCGGAGTCCCCGGAGCTCGTGGGCGCGCGGACTGCAGGCGCCCGCCCCGGGACGAGCCGGGCTTCCGAGGGCTGGGGCCTGCGGCGGGTCGTCGGGGGCGGCCCCCAGGGCGTTCTGTGGCGGCGGTGAGAACGGCCCACGCCTTCTCACTGTGCAGGATGGCCGGCCGCGTCTGCGGGCGGCGCGTTCCGAGCCTGCACACAGTAGGTCCCTGGAGCGGCCCCTTTCTGGCCTCGCTCCCCCCTAGTGCGGGCAGGGAAGGGAGCTCCCTGCACACATTAGGTCCTAGGAGGGGCTCCTTTCTGGCCTTGTGCCCTCCTACTGCAGGCAGGAAGGGAGCTGCCTGCGCACAGTAGGTCCCGAGAGCATCTGAGTTCTGGCCTGCGCCCTCGTCCCGGGAGCATTGGGTCCTCGGCAGCTGTGCTGTCAGACCCACGGTCAAAGCGGAGCCTGGAGAAGCAGGGTTCCGGGAAAGCTTTGTTTTTTCCAATTGTCCTGGGGAACAGAGTTGTTACTCAGAATATGAAACATTACGGACAAGATAAAAGAACACTTATTCATGAACTCTAATACTGTTCAAATTCGTTTACATTAAAGGTGTACAAGTTGACATCACTTATACCTAGAATTTTGTTGTCTTGCGTGCATTAAAGAGATCTTGGCCTGAGGAAGAGGAGGAGGATGATTTCTCCAATTCGTGAAAGGAAAAAAACACCTTGCCACCGCGGGAACCGACAGTACCAGTGAGAGAGGGTAGGAGCTCCAAGTTGACAGGACATACAGCTCGCCCTGGTGCAGGGGGACAGGGTTTGCTAGAGCCACCAGTCGCCTGAGATGCGAGCAGACCGAATTGAAGTCTGCTCTACGTGTAAAATGTGCACTGGATTTCTAAGATATAGTACGAAAAGAACGGAATGTAAACTATTCCGTTTTATATTGATTACATGAGAATGAAATAATGTTTTGGAAAATTTAGAATTGCATATGTGGCTTATGTTATCATATTTATCTTGGATAGTGCTGTTCTAGAGGGTAAGAGAGTCTCTTTGAAGAAGACCCAGTCTTTCAATCGTGAAGGAAGGTGACCACGTTGCACGTCTCACCTGGGCCTACAGATTTACTGGGCTTCACTTAATTTTTATGAAAGGAGGAAAAAGGACCAAAAAAAACAGAGGAGATTTTCAGAAAGCAAGTTCGAATTCATAGAGCGTTATGTCACATGAGCATCACTATAGCTGTTGATAATAAACATACCAGGCTGTGCAGAAATTTGAATTATGTTTAATAAATCTGATAAAGAATGTGAGGAAGCATACAGAATTTTAAAAATTTCTGTTGAAAAATACTTAAGTTCTGGCTTTTATCATTTACCCTCTAGATACAGTATATCTCTTTAGTTTTCCAGTGAGCTAGTAAGCTAGCTTTCAGGGAAGCTTCATTTCCAGTTTTTTATACTTGCTTTAAAAATATATTTATTTTCGTTCATTTAACAAAAGCCTGCTGGGGGCCAGTATTGCTAGGCAGTGCTGATGTAAAAGCGAACAACCCAGACACGGCCCTTACTCTCTTTGAGCTAATGAGTATCAATTCAGACTCGGTGAAAAAGTAGATAATAACCAAGGTAGAGTATATTTTGCCTTTGAGTAAGTGCTTTACCTCTGTAAATTCAACACGTTAATTGTTTTAAACCTAGAATTTATATATTCCTGCCGACATGTTAATGAAGAGTCTTATTAAGACTTGGCTGTGGGCTAAAAATATATTAGTAAAAAATCAAAGTGTACTTAATTGATCCATTAATCATGAGAACTTAAGAAAAAAAATAAATTTGAGTATTTCTGTACCTTTAAATATGAAGAAAAGATGAAAAAAATTATAATAGCATCTTATTTATGATACCCTCTTTTAGCCTTTCAGCGACTTGTAGGTTCTAAGGAATTTAATAATAGAATTGTAAAGGAAACATTGATTTATGCCCCTAACATAGTTTAAAATTGCTGACTTTAAAAAGTTAAATTTATTTTAGCATATTACCTAGTTCTTAAATCAATATATTTGAGTCTTTTAGGAAAAAGTTAATCGTAGATATTATGTTAGTTTACCATTGCTGCTGTAACAAATTACCACAAAGTGAGAGGCTCAAAGGGACACCAATGTATTATCTTAACAGTTCTGTAGTCAGAAGTCCACCTGGGATCTCACTGGGCTAAAATCCAGGTGTCCCCAGTCTGTGTTCCTTTCTAGAGGGCCTAGGGAAGAATCAGGCGTTTTGCTCATTCAGGTTGTTGACTGAATTCAGTTCCTTGCTGTGATGGTATTGAGGTCCCTGGTTCCTTTCTGGCTATCAACTGAGGGATCTTTCCAGCTTCTAGAAGCCATGCACACTCCTTGGGTTGTGGGCCTTTTTCTCCATCTTCAAAGCCAGCAGTGGTGCGTTGAGACTCCCTCATCCTTCTGATTCCTCTTACCTTTTCCTCTCTTGTTTCATCTCCCTAATTGCAATCTTTTAGGAATCTGATTAGGTTGGGCCTACCTAGATAATCCAGAATAATCTCTCCATCTCAAGGTCCAGAGCCTTAATCATATCTGCCAACTCTCTTTTGCCGTGGTGAAGTAACACATTCACAGGTCCCAGGGATTGGGGCGGGGACATTTTTAGGGGCCCTTATTCTGCCTACAGCGCATCTTAACTGGGGCGTTGCAGGATATCCAGCATTTCTTAGCAGGATAGAATAATAGCATAGAAGAATAATGTTGATAATAACAGGTAAATTTTGTTGGATGTGTAATATGTTCTGGGCACTATTCTGAGTCCTTTTTCTGCATTTACTCATTTAGTCCTCAGCAATGCCCTAGGAGACAAGCACTGTTATTATCCCCACTTACAGACAGGGAGAGAGGTGCAGAATGGGGAAGTCACTTCCCTACCTTCTCACAGCTTTTAAGTGGTGGAATGAGGATTTGAACCTATGCAGTCAGGTTCCAGGGCCTCTGTGTGCTCTGAACCACAACACGGTAAAAATAATTTCTGAACGTTTGGATTTACTACACATGCTTTGGTGATATAGTGACCATGAGTCCTAAAAAGAAACATTTGCTTTAGATAAATTCTGTCTCTTTATGAAATAAAACCTGAAAATTAAAATTTTCTTTTTAATATACCACAGTGCCATCTCCTTTCTCAGCCTCTGCTTCCTCCCCACTCCAGTCCGGCTTCCATCTTTCTAGCAGTGTTACTTTCTAGTGTTATCTGATTGCACACTTTTTAGACACTTTGTTCAGACTCTCGTTGCCCCCGGTTAATGTCTGAGTTCCTTGGAAGAGCACCAGGGCACAAACTTTGATTACTGCCCCCTGCCATTCCTCTGCCTAGTTCTCACACAGCCATCATTTCTAACTCCTCGTTGGTCTCTAGCTATTATTATTCCTTGAGGGAGGCCCATGGCGTGTCCTGGCTCCCTGGCCACAAGGCCTTCCATTACCACTCCAAACCGTCGTTCCCCACCCCCCCCCCGCCTTCTAATAATCTTTGCTGTCATAGCCTTAATTCAAACCCTTATCATCTCTGCATTTTGTCATCTCCTAACAAATTTGTGGCCTCCAGCCTTACCACTCTTCAGGCTTACTCTTCCCTCCTCTCCAGAGTAATCTTTCTAAAGGACAAAAGTCCACACGTCACTCATCCCTCGGTTACTCTCCTTCTTCATACTCTCCAGTGTCCCCCCATGCCCCCAACCCCAGTTTCTGCAAGTACTATTCCTTTTTCTAAGTATCTTACCACCAGTTAGGTGCCTGCACTGTAGCATTTGAGGTATCACAATTGTTTATGTAAGCACTTGTCTTTCCTTCGAAATCATGAACTCGTTGATAGGGAATAAGAGAGAGTTTTGCTTAAATGAATTTATTATATTATTTTGTCATCTGTTTACATGTCTGTCTCGTGTCACTAAACTGTAAACTCTTTAGGGGGCGGCTCATTGTTTTATTCATTTCTTTTTTCCTCCGTGCCCAAGACGTAGGAAGCTCTTGGCAATTAATTGTTGAATGAATGAATTGGGAAAAATAACCCAGAATACACACAATTAAAAAAATTCTACTTGTGTCTGAAAAGGTATCTCAAGCAACTTATTGGGAATATATAAAGTTACGACTTTTGAAAAAGTGTAACTGGTGGTTAAAAGCATGGGCTCTGGAGCCGGGGTGCCTGGCTTTGAATTCTGGCTCTGCCACTTACTACCTCTGCACTCTTTAGGGGCAAGCTGGTGACCCCTGTGCCTGTTCTTTGTAAAACCGGGCTGATAGTAGTAACTATCTCTCAGGGTTAATGGATCCAAACGAGGTAATGTTTATAAAGTGTCAATAATAATATCTACCACATTGGAAATATTCTGTAAGTGTTTGTTAAGTGTAAACACAATAGTTTATGTTTTCATTGCTTTTGATGATAGCTAATTTCCTTATAATACAGTGATTAAAAAATAGCCCAGTGTTTCATAATTGTGATATTTAACTAGAGATTTTTAAACTCCATGATTTTTACTATCTTACATTATAGAATGACCATGTACATTCATTAAACATTTAGAGAGTACTTGTGTATGATCCCTCTCATGAGTAACTCACAGTATTTTCTCTTTGTATTGTTTTCTATTAGCTGCTGTAATGTAACAAATTACCACCAACTTGTAGCTTACAAAACAGCATATGTTTATTTTCTTATGGTTCTGCAGGTCAGCAGTCCAACACTGTTCTCACCAGGCTAAGAGCAAGTTGTCAGCGGAGCTGTCTTCCTTTCTGGAGACTGTTGGGTAGAATCCATTTTCTTGTCTTTTCCAGCTTCTAGGAGGTGTCCACAGTCCTTGGCTCGTGGCCCCCTCCCTCCATCTTTGAAGCCAGCAATGTTGTATCTCTAACCATCCTGCAGTTAGAGTGCTTCCTCTGACTATAGACCGGGAAGGTTCTCTGAGTTTAAAGATTAAATCCACCTGGATAATCTAGGTCAATCTCCCCTCTCAAGGTCCTTAACTTAATTACATCTTCAAAGTCCCTTTTGCTACGTAATTTATTCACAGGTTGTTGGGGTTTGGGTAAGGGCATCTTTGGGGGGCCATTATTCTGTCTGCCACACTCTGTACTGTCAGTGAATCACTGCTGAAAGGTACATAGGTTTTACTTTATGAAAATAGACAGTATTAGCCAAGTTGTGAACAATTGTGCCGGTATTGTTTATCATTTATTCCTCTGGTGGTTGGTGAGAGCCATATCTGCTTAGCAGAGTGCTAATGTACTGCAGGCCTCGCTGGTCAATGTCTTTGTTTTCAAGGACTATTATTCTAGTAAGGAGGAGAGAATAAACTCATATTAGTTGAATATCTGCAATGGGCTAAGCACTCTACAGTGAATTTTAGATGCGTTAGTCCCATTTAATTTCCACGCCAAGTTCATAAATTGTGGTACGAAGCCTACAGATGACCCTTAATGATCCCCACTTCATAGTATTCATGCCCTTGTGTAATCTTGTCTGTTTGAGTGTAGGCTGGACCTAGTGACTCTCTCACTGAATGGCGTGGGACAAAAGTGCTAGGGTATGGTTTCTGGGATTAGGTTGCAGAAGACTGTGACTTCCCTCTTGCTCCCACTCTCTCTCTTTCCCTTTCACCAGCTTGTTTTGATGAAGCAAGCCGCAACATGGAATGTTGCCCCATAGAGAGACCATATGTCAAGGAACTGGGGGCGGCCTCCAGCCAACAGCCGGAGGGAACCAAGACCCTCAGTGCAACAGCTTGCGAGGAACTGAATCCTACCAACAACCAGAGCATGAACTTAGAAGCGGACCCGTCTCTAGATGAGCCTTGAGATGACTGCAGCCCCAGTGAACACCTTGACGGCAGCCTTGTGAGAGGTCCTGAGCCAGAGAACACTGCTAAGCCGCACCAGATTCCTGACCCACAGACCTTACAAGATAGTATGTGTGTATATATATATATTTTTTTTTATTGAGGAAGATTTGCCGCAAGCTAACATCCATGCCAGTCTTCCTCTATTTTTTAGTATATGGGCCGGCAGCACAGGATGGCCACTAACAGAGTGGGGTAGGTTCACACCCAGGAACCCAATCGTGGCCGCGGAAGCAGAGCACACTGAACTTAACCACTAGGCCACTGGGGCTGGCCCAATAAATATTTGTTAAAGACAGTGTTTGGGGGAATTTCTTATGCATTAATAGATAACTGATACTAAGATATTAGTAGTATTTTAGTGCAGATGAGGGAAAAAAAACAACTTGGAATGATAAGGCAACTTTGTGTATCTCCTAGTTACTAGTGAGAGCTCTTTCCACTGCAAATAATGATAATAATAATAAAATTAGAATGTTGATAGTGGCTTACATTTATTGAGCACTTACTAGGTGTTAGGCACCTTTCAAATCATTTTAAATGTGTCATCTTAGATTATAGTCATGCATTGCTTAACAGCAGGGATACATTCTGAGAAATTTGTCATTAGGCGATTTCGTCATTGTGCAAACATCATAGAATGTCCTGAAGGGAAACAAAATGTGTCACCCCAAAACGTGTCTGTTTAGCTGGAGGGCTATTTTAGACTTATTATTTTTAAGAAACAAAAGACTCAAAGTTTTTCTTGTTACCTTCCCCTTAACTGTCTAAAAGAGTTCATATTAAAAAACCTGTCTCAGGAAGCAAGATATCACCTTAGCATCACATGAACTGGGTGGTAGACAGGGAGGAACCTAGAAAATAGTGTTTGTTGGGCTCCCCTCTGTTTCTGTGTGGCCAAAGAAACACTTATTTTCCAAATATTTGCTCCTTCTTATCTCCCTGTGAATTGCCTTCCTTCCCCTTGAAGTCCCTGACTCTCCCCACTCCCAGCATTTTCTTTTGTCTTTAGCTGAGGATGCTATTTAAGGTGAGAGCTTTGATCACTTTGGCGAGTTACTCAGTTTTCCTGGGTTTCTCCCATGTATACATGTTATTAAACTTTTGTTTTTCTCCTGTTAATCAGTCTCATGTCAATTTAATCCTTAGACCATCCAGAAGAACCTAGAAGGGTAGAGAAAAATTTTTCTTCCTACAGTACTTACACAAAACTAGATGGTATAGCCTACTACACACCTAGGCTGTATGGTACTAATCTTATGGGACCACCGTCATATATTAGGTGAGTTGTTGACTAAAACATTGTTATGTGGTGCATGGCTGTATTACAAGAACTCTATGAGATAGGTACTATAATGATCTCCTCTTTATAAATAATGAAATTGGAGGTAAGAGAGGTTAAAGGACATGCCCAAGATCCCCAGTTAGATAATGTATTGGCAAAATTTGAACCTAGATTGTACAACTCTACAGTTTTCACTCTTAATTGCTATAATAAGTTGTTCCGTAAAAATCCATGTTCTGAGACAAAAGGTGATGGATGCAGCAGGAAGAGAGGGAAGGGTTATAACAGTCACAGGCAAATGAGATTCCTCCTGGTCAGGGGTACTAGGAAATGTTGGGGTGCTAGGAAGTCACTGGACCTGGCTGTCAAAGATTGGTAGGATTTAGATGTTTGGCTATTAGAGGAAGGAGTGTATCAGCTGAGCAAAAGAGGTGGAAAAGCATGAGGCACAGATGAGAAAACACCACCACACCGTGTCTAGAGCTGGGGCAGGGTGGGGAATAGGGGGAGATAAAATTAGAAAGGTAGTTTGGAGCCTGATTATAGTTACATAAAAGATTGTGAATATTTTTTTTCTTTTTTTTTTTTTTTGAGGAAGATTAGCCCTGAGCTAACATCTGCTGCCGATCCTCCTCTTTTTTGCTGAGGAAATTGTCCCTGAGCTAACATCTGTGCCCATCTTCCTCTGCTTTATATGTAGGATGCCTGCCACAGCATGGCTTGAGAAGCAGTGCGTAGATCCATGCCCAGGATTCAAACCTGCGAACCCTGGGCCGCTGAGGCCAAGCATGTGAACTTAACTGCTAGGCCATGGGGCCAGCCCCAGATTATGAATATTTCTTTTTGTTTTTTTGAGGACAGTTAGCCCTAAGCTAACATCTGCTGCCAATCCTCCTCTTTTTGCTGAGGAAGACTGGCCCTGAGCTAACATCCATGCCCATCTTCCTCTACTTTATATGTGGGACGCCTGCCACAGCATGGTTTGCTGAGCAGTGCCGTGTCCACACCCGGGATCCAAACTGGCAAACCCCCGGCCGCCAAAGCAGAACATGCAAACTTAACTGCTGTGCCACCGGGCTGGCCCTCCAGATTATGAATACTTTTTAATAAAAAAATTGATTCTTGAGTTTTTTGACTAGTAGTTAAAATCAGCTACATCTTAGTTTAAACTATGCAATGCAACTGTTATAGAGATACTATTCTGATGAATTTGAAACATGGAGAATGAGATTGTATGGGTTGTATGAAAATATGAAATTTAGTTCCAGTGAAGTGCAAAAGAAAAATAGGAATGCACACGGAACATTTTGTGTAGTTAAATTTCCTAACACATTCAAAGATGTGTTCAGTCTATATTTAGTTTCCGTGAAACTGCATGAATATCAAAATTTGCAGGCCTTTTTATTTCCTTGTAAAAACAATACTATTAGCGGTTACATTCAAAGCACATTAAGTATTTCACTAAAAATAGAGTGTACAGAAATAAAGAAAAAATATCATTATGATTGTGTTGTCAGTTACCTGGGAGTGGACCTTAAAAACAGTACGATGGAAGGAAGTCATGTGAAGCAGGGCTTAAAATATTAGCCTCTCTTCTTCTGAAAACATCATTCAGATTCACTAGATGGAAATTTAATTTTGTAAGATGTCTGTACTGTTCAAATTTGTTTATGGTGTGAGCTTTCAATTTAGACAATTTATCATTACTTGGAGAGGAACTTTTTCTCTTAAGCCAGATTGAGTTTCCTTTCCAGGGAATAGATGAATCCAGGAAAAATGTTTCCACAGCTCATACCTAGCCAAAAGCAGTGGCCATGGAGGAATGGAGAGCTCGTTGAATAATGACAAAGGGAAAATATGTAATCCCTTTTCCCGGAGTCTTTCTGTGTCCTTGACACGTCTCAAAACTCTCCAGTCCGTAGATTCAAGCAGTTTACATTTTGGTTCCTAAATTTAGGCGTTGAACTTCTGTTTCACAACAGTATTAAGCACGCGATTGCAAATATGAAATACATAATGAGGCCTGACTTTGATTTGTCTCTGACAGTTGTGTGACCTTTGAAAGGTCTCTTAACTGCCATGAGCCACAGTTTCTTAATCTCTCATCTGTTTGACATGTCCTCTAAGATTTCTTTCTGTTTTAATGGATCAGGATTCTAAAGGCCAATTTTGTATGACTGCATTTCAACCCAGTCCTACACTTAAACATGTGGACCCCTATGCTGCCTCCACGTATTTTTTGAAGCCCTTTTTTCTATATCTGCAGGTTTTCTGCAATAACATAATTATATCCATAAGAGAGGCAAAGTCCTAAATTCTTAGCCTAGCCCCAATTTGGCTTTCCTTCTTGTGATTTTTGATCTCTTAATTTAGGAGAGGATACTGCCTCCACCTCGCAGTCAGACAGACCCTGTACCAGCCCTAGAGGAATAAGCTTGAAGTCATTTCCAGGTAAAATATCTCCCTTTTCTGCATGTATTTAAGTATTTGTACTGTATATCTTACTGCCATAACAGAGGAAGTCAGTGAGGAAAAGAAAAAAAGTATACGGCAATAATTTAACCTGATACCATAAACCTTAGCCACCTCAGCATCCCATGCCTAGCTTCATCCCCAACCCACAGCTCCCAACTCTGGAGGATTGCAGTGACTCTTAGCGGCAGAGAATTTCTTCAAAAATAAGCCTCTGAAATCATGCTAAGGTGTTCCAGCAAGAGCTGTTCGCGTATTACATTAGAGGTTCAGGACTGGTCTGCAGTCAATATTCTTGTCTCTCTCAAAAATGTAGGAGTAGAATAAAGGTTTGTATAGGTGCACTGGGATTTCACAGGATTTCTAAGCAGTCTGGAAAGCATCCAGAAGGCCTGATTCTTCTTGAGTTTCTGAATTAGGGCATTGTTCCTCCTGGGGCTCCTTTTAGAAGGATCTAATAACTAACCATGGCTCCTGATTATCTCCGGGTCATAGAAATTCCCTGAAAGTTGAATAAAGGCGATGCTGTAGAGTTATGAGAACTGGGTTTGGAGTTAAGGAGACCGGAGCACTTATGTCCACCACATAAATTGAGTTGAGTGCCCTTGGGCTAGTGGTGGAGCTCATGAGGGCCTCAATACTTTATGTGAAAATGAAGAGTGTGGGCTAGATAAGTTTTGAGAGCTTTTCCAGTTCTAAACGTATACATTTCTAAGAGTGAATTGCCACATGCCTATATAGGCTTTGACTTTGACCCAGACGTTGAGGTGAATGAATGTCAAAGGGAGGGGCTGCGTAGCCAGGCTTTGGCATTACCCAGAGTTGTAGAAGCACAGCTTTAAGCCACTTTGACTCCAAAAACTTCTGAGGAGAAAAGTAGCCCTGAGAATATAAATTAAGCTGCCTAATGCTATACCATCTCTAAGTGTTTTGTTTTTATAACATACAATTTACAGAGATATAAAAACTTCAAAGTGTTCTTTTTAACCATTATTATAGAAAAAGTATAAAATTGATTATGTCTATATTTACTCCTTTCAAATTCTATCATTTTAAATTATCATTGTTGGAACATCCTTATAAGGTTTACTAATCCAATGATTATCAACGAAACAAGATTTTTACTGCATATGACGTGATGTTAGTCACTTTGGGAGGATAGAACACTTAAGAGAAAACGCTTGCCTTAGGTAGCGTGTGTGCCAGGAGAGGAGAAAAGCCACAAGGAAATAAAAACATGAACAGGAGTAAAAGCATCAAAATGCCCAGGATATTTTGCTGGAGAATAGAATTAACCTAAAAGGGAAAATATATACTTTGGTTTTCTAATAAAATAATTTTGTGAGAACTTTTTTAAATTAAAGATTATTTTACTTAGAAGCAGGTTGACATCTTTCTTTTCCTAGTGTGCAAAACTCTCTTTAAAGATAAATGTTGCAGTGGTATTTTTAATTATTGAGGCTGGGCACTTATTTCCTTTTTACATTCGCATACTTCCAAAGGGATTTGGAACATGGAAGAGTTTCATAGCTGTTTAGAGAAATGAGAACTTAGGTCTTCATAATTACAAACATTACTTCCCAGTTCTATCGAAGTTCAGGCTTTATTCTCTATAGTATTGAACCTTCCAAGTTGTGTTACATCAATATAATGTATGATCTGTGTGTGCTGGAGCGTCCAAACATTGGTGAGTCTCTAGGATACATTAAGGCAACTTTGTTTCAGCTAGCTTTGTTGTGAGTCATTTTTTTCTGTTTGCTTAGTGAGTTACCAAATGAACGTATAATTTAAGAAATAAATTTCTCCTCATTTCCAAGTAATTTTAGCTCAAACACAATGCAGTAATAATGTAGCTTGGCTCTCTACTGGCTGATTACCTGAAGCAGTCTCTGAGCACATTAATCATAAGGTTAAGATGACTAGAAGATGCTCATTTTGGGGTAATCATGATGGATTCCTACTCACCTATCAAAATTGTATACCATATCCATGTATGTTTAAGTAGTGTTTTGTGAAGGCAAATGTTCCTGTGTTGTCATATATGATTTTTAAAAATAATGATAATTTATAATAAAGTACAGGTGACTCATATTTCTGATTAAGGATAGGCTATTTCCCTTAAATTTTTAAAAATAATCTTAATGGCTAATAATTATGTGGTACTCCCTGTATGCCAGCCAGCCCTGGTGGTCCAGTGGTCAAAATTCAACACTCATATCCATGACCTGGGTTCATTTCCCAGTCAGGGGACCACACCACCTGTCTGTTGGTTGTCATACTGTAGTGGTTGTGTGTTGCTGTGATGCTGAAAGCTATGCCACTGGGATTTCAAATACCAGCAGGGTCACCCATGGTGGACAGGTTTCAGCAGAGCTTTCAGACAAAGACAACTAGGAAGAAGGGCCTGGCCACACACTTCCAAAAATAATTGTCCATGAAAACCTTATGAATAGCAGTAGAGCATCATCTGATATAGCACCAGAAGGTGAGAAGATGGTGCAAAAAGACCAGGCAGGGTTCCACTCTGCAGTACACACGGTCACACAGAAGTTGGAATCAATTCAATGGTGCTAACAATATTCACAACAACTCCGTGTGGTAGGCATTGTTGTGATCCCAATCCCACTTTACAGGTGAGGAAAATGAGGCACAGAGAGAGTAAGTAAATTGCTCTGGATCATAATGGTGGCAGGTCACAATTTGCACTCAGGCACCACGACTCTGGATTGGTGCTGTTAGTTACCATGACACACTCCCTAGGAACAAATTACCCTGCACTTCAGCTCCCCTCATCTTGAGGCTGGGAGCCACATTCTGGGACTTGAGCACCTGCAGCCAAAACCTGTTTTTCACATAATCACTCAATAATAAATGAGTGAGATGGGAAGAAGTCAAATTACTAGCTGGTGGCCAGGGCCAGCTACATAATTTGCAGAACTCGGTCCAAAATGTAAATGTGGGGCCTCACGTTCAAAAGTAGGGGAAAAGTATCTCTAAAGGTACTAAAACATAAAGCCTTTTCCTTTCCTTCCTGGTCTCTGTCTTGCCCTGGTATTTTTAATTTGCCCTTTAATGTTGTTCTAAAGAAAAATTGCAAGTGTAAATTATTAGCATGAATTTTGCCATTTGTGCAATGTCTATTTTAAATGCAAATATAGAACATTTAACTAGTATGTGAAATCCCCACAATTGCACGATGCTTTTGTTGTAGCTTGTACCTGAGCAGCTTTTTTGTTTTTTTTAACCAGAACAATGGAAACTCTGCACAAAACTAACTAAACTGTTTTTATTTTTCTTTTTGACACACATGCATTTTACCAACACTTTCTACCTCTGGCTAACTGATGAGTAAGGAAGGAAAAGGAAATGTGGGCTGTCCTATTTTTTCCTTTGCTTCTTTGTCGTCATTTTCAGTCTAAAGTGGTTCACTAATAGGGGCAACAAATATGAGTAAACAAGAATATGATGAGATTCCTTGGTTCTTCGTGTTTTTCATAACACCATCACTCTGAACTTTGACTTACTGTGGGTCCACTGGAATCCTGTGCTCATGGACATCATGAACACTGCATGTGAACTGGGAGGTAGGGAACAGAGCAGGCTGACATGTATTTTGCTTGTATCTCTTCTGCTCATGTGTATGTTCCACTGTCTCATTGGACTTCACTTACAAAACAGAGGTTCACATATGAAATTATTGAGAATTTCATCATGGCAATCGCAGAGCCCTTTTGAGTGCAAGGTCATGCACAGCTCACATGCCTGTGAAGCGGGCCCTGCTTTGGACCATTAGATGAGATGGAAGCGGGATTAGACTGAAACCATTTTTCCAGTCAACCCCAAACATCCCAAACATCATACTAAAAATATAAGAGATTGGCCTGGGAGGGTTAGGTGTGGTCACAGGTGATAAAAACAGGGTAACCACTGCCTACAAAGACAGTGGAGTTGGCTGGCTACAGCTATATTGAAATGAGGCCCTGCAGAAACATAATGAAAGATCACCTGCCATTAACAAATAGTTAGTGGCTAAGTGTAAAAATTAGAGAGTTTGGGTGGTTTTAGCATATTTAAAGAGCAGGTCTCAAATGACAGGGAGAAGAACTAGTTGTGAGAGTGGCAGATATGTTTGAATGCTCAGCCAAGGTAGATCTGTTATGTGAAGGTCAGAGCCTTAGTAGGAAAAACTCAGGATCCTGAGAAAGGGTACAGGGATCTCTGGATGTCCCTGAGGATGTTGATTCTACAAATCCTCTGGACCCTCTAGATATGCAGAGGTGGCCACCCTTCCCTTCCATAGCAGGGGTTAGTCCTTCAGCTGTGCTGGAAGACGCTGCAGAAACCTCTCCCCACAGGGCAACCGGTGCCCTCCTCAGATTCAGCCCACATTGCCATTCCCGGCTGCCAGGCCAATAACTAGGGATTGGATTTTTAAGAGTGTTTGGCCAAGGTGCCAGAATGTAATTCTAAATAAGCAATAATTTATTAACTTGGGGGCACTTTCTTGGGAAATAAGGATTAACACCCTAGCAAAGACGCTAAGCACGGGGCATGTGTGCTACTGTGGTGGCTCTTAGAAACTTAGAAAAACAATGCGAAACTCTCAGTAAGTTAGAAACGCCTGCATTTTCCTGGCAGTTTTCCTCTTCCGAGGAAGGAAACCAAAATGCTTGAGACAAGTGGGCATGCTGGAGTGTATGTATTATGTAAGGCTAGGAAACCTACCATAAGATTATGTCCCATGAGAGGGTCAGGAGGACAGACCACCATCAGGAATGTGCTGGTGAAAGAGATGTGGGCCAGCGATGATGGTAGGTGGTCATAGAGTGGTGCTCATTTCATGAATTGATGACTAATGGGGCCCATCAATAGTAGAAGCCGGGTGGTGACGCTTAATCACCAGAAGCCAGAAGGTCACAATTCTGTAAAAAACTGGCAAGGTCACAGGAGGTTGTGGAGATGGTAAATAAAGCATGTGTCCCCCGGGGCAAATAATGGTACTGCTTATCATCAATAAGAGAGAAAGGAAGAGAGGCAGAGAGGGAGAGGAAGAGGGACAGAAAGAGAGAGAGAGAGAGAATGATAGAGGAGCAAGAGGCTGAAAGAAGTCCTGCCCAATAAAACATGAAGATCCCTTTCTCAGTTCTCAGAGGTAATCAATTTTCAGGTCTAGAATCCACTGACTAATGAGGTGTCTGGGTCCCTAAGAGGAAGGACTCTTCAACTCCATGGCAAGTATATACCATGACAATTCTCCTATCCTTCCCCAAAGGGACTTACAGTCATTACCTAGGTAACAGTACCCTGGGAAAAGGAGAATAAAAAGGCATTCCAGGACTACTGGACTCAGGGTCTGAGTTGACATTGATAAGCAGACACCAAAGGGTCATCATGGCCTCCTGTTGGATTGGGGCTATGGGACCAGGTAATAAATGGAGTCTTGACTAATATCCAGCTCACAGTGTATCCACTTGTTCCATGGACCCACCAGTGACCATTGGTGCATAATCAGAATTGATATACTTGGAATTGGATTGACTGCTACATTGGGTCCCTGGCCTAGGGAGTAATTAATAGTATAATGAAGAAGGCCTAATGGAAACCTCTGGAACTAATCTCCCCTAACCTCCTGCCAAGATAGTAAATCAAAACAGTATTTTATCCGAGTGGGGACAGTGGAGATGGGTGCTACTATTAAAGATCCAGATGATGTAGCGTGGTGCTCTCTATCGTATATCAAGTTATTTGTTTAGTCTGACCCCTGCAGAGACCTGGTGGATCCAAGAAAATGGCTACAGGCTACTGTAGATCTAACTACTGTTCTAATTGATCTAATGGTTGTAACCCTAGGTGAAGCTGCTGTGCTAGATATGGTATTATTGCTAAAACAGTTCAATAAAGCCTCTGGTGTAAGAATGTGGCTATTGATTTGGCAAATGTAATAGTTTCCATTGCATTGATAAAAGGGGATCAGAAACAGTTCACATTCCTATGGGGCAAATGACTATGTTCATATATAGAAAGAGAAAGAAAAAGCCCACTGTTGAATTATGGGTGAGTTGGCTAGGTGGTGTATTCATGCCAAAAAGAGAAAGCAACTCTATTACAGCTGCATTTGGGAGAATCTCTGAGAGACAATGAGAAGGCAGATCTTCCTAGTGGCAAGAACTATGGGTGGTGCACTTGGTCATCCACTTTGTGTACAAGGAGAAATGGCCCTAGGTGAAAATATTCATAGATTTCTGGGCAGTGACCAGGAGCCTTGTGATCATCAGGGGTCTGGAAGGGAAAAGACTGGAAGATTGGAGACAAGGAGGTCTGGAGTTGAGACATGTGAATTGACCAATGGGAGTGGATTTTCACCCTTAACGACCACTAGAAAGCATCCACCATGGAGGAGGCACGAGACAACACAGTAGATAAAACAGCTTGGCCAGTCGATATTAGCTAGTGTTGTCCCCCTAGAACTGACATGATGGGCACGTGAATGAAGTGACCACAGTGGCAGAGACAGGCTATGTATGGGCCCAACAGCATGGACTCCCACTTTTGCCCAAGAACAACTCCCCCATGGCTTTGTTAAATTTTCCTTAAACTGCACAGCAGTCTAGAGCACTTCCACCCAACTGGTATCCTGATCTGATGGCTCTCTCAGCCTTATCTGGCTCCCTCCCTGTTTCCTTTCACGTAGGAATTTTCCCTAATAAAATTGTTTCATGTTTAATCCTGTCTTGGCATCTGGAGGACCTGGACTTACATAGCCCTCTACCCTCGGGATGCACAAATGTTCGTTGATAGGCTCCAGTTCTCCTCCCTAGAAGTAGCTTTCCTCTCTGCTGTTTCCCATGACCCTTAGCTCTTTCCTCTTCCTTCTCCATATCCTCCTTTTAAAAAAATTTTATTTTATTGAGGTCACACATAACATTGTCTAAGTTTCAGGTGTACATCATTATATTTCAGCTTCTGTATAGGCTGCACTGTGTTCACCACCAAAAGTCTCGTGTTCACCTGTCACCATACATATGTGCCCATTTACCCCTTTTGCCTTCCCCCCACCCCCTTCCCCTCTGGTAACCACTAATCTGTTCTCTGTATCTATGTGTTTATCTTCCACATATGAGTGAAATCATACAGTATTTATCTTTCTCTGTGTAACATTTACCTTACCATAGTACCTTCAAAGTCCATCTTTTTTGTTGCAAATGGCAGAATTTCATCTTGCTTTATGGCTGATTAATATTTCTTAACCACCCCTAAAGAGGGCATTGGAGACTGTGCCTTCTCTGGGGCCTGAGTAACTTGCTCAGGCTCTGCTTCTGAATGTTAGGAGACCAATAGACATATTAAGCAACAAATAGTCACAATCTGTTTTATTCCAGGCTAGTGACAGTACAACTCTGGCAAAAACGTAGCTTTGTATCTATTTAATTTTGGTAGGCTCAATTTGCCAATAGCCACACCCATGATTCTTTTTGAGACGTGCCTTTCTCTAGACTAAATTGCTGGTAACTTGAGAATACATTCTTCTTTGGGAGAGCCACTTCTTTCGATGTCTTTCCCTGAGCCATTTTGACCTACTGAAAGATGTTACTTCATTCTGCTACAAAGCATTTGCTCACATAATCCCACACTGAACCTCATCCTGTTTGCCTCATCCAGTTTCTGTTTTCTGGAGTTCTCAGGCTTCTTTTAGCCTTCACCCTCCCACTTGCAGTATTGTTACTAGAGCATTTTGTGTATGTTAGAAGCACCATGTTGCAGACGATCCTGTTAATTGGACATTCCGACAATTGCTGGCTTCCAAGTCTTCATTTCTCCTCTCAAGCATTTTCAAAATTTCCCCAAACAAGCCTGATATCCAGGTCAGAGCCTCACTTTTGCCTACTTGCTTTAGTTTACCCTGCTAAAAACTCACTCATGGTTTTTTGTTGTTGTTGTTATTACTTTTATTTCCGCTACAACACATAGAGAAGAGGAACAAGGACTGACCCTGGCGTGCTCTGACATTTAAGTATCAGGGAGAAGAGGAGGAACCAGCTGAGGAGGCTGTGAAGGAGCAACAAATGAGGGAGGAGAGAAACCAAGGAAAGGGATGCTAAGTGGCAAGAATAGCAATTGCGCTCAATGCTGTTGATAAGTCAGGCCAGAGGCAGACTGAAATCCACCATTTGCTTTAGCCACATGGTCATTGGTAACCTGGACCAGAGCAAGTTTGGTGGAATGATAAAGTTGGATCCTAACTGCAGTGGTTCAAGAGGGAACAGAATCTGTATCTCATTTCTGCATTATTTAAAGAAATCTCTCCCTTTCCTTCTGTTTCTTCAATTCTTCATCTCTGCCGATCACGTCAATTAGAACAAACCCACCCAGTAGCTGAGGATGTCTCCTTCCTAGAAGGTGGAAGAATGGGAATAGTTATACCCGTTTTAATGCTTTGTCCCATCTCATCCCTTGGTCTGGTCTGTTTGTAGAATCTCTGAACCGTGGCTGTCTTTTGCCTCACGGCTTAGCATGAAAGTTAGCCATAAGTAGTTTTAATGGTAGTAACAGTTTGCCTTACCCTTCCAATTCAGAGTGTTGGCCTTCCTATCAAACCAAGTGCCCGCTCACACCAGTATTCAAGGTGCAGAAATGATCAGCTTCCATTTCAAGGTGGTTGGAAAAAGAATGTAGTTCTGGGCACCTGAGTTCTAGTGCTGCTTCTAAAACAATTGGGTGATTCAGTGACAGTTCTTAGTTGTAAGACTGTCTGAGCAAATCACTTAGAAAATTTCATCTCTGAAAAGAGAGAGTCTTTATGGTTTCCTCAGATCCATAAATGTCAATGCCTTACTGCCCTCAACTCTTCATTCATTTCTTCTTCCCATATGTCGAAGAGATAGACAATATTATTCATGTTTTAGAGATCAGGAAATGAAAGCTAAGAGAGTCGAGGTGATTTACCATGTTTTAAAGTTGGTAAGAAAGAGAACAACTTAGTATTGCAAGCCATGAAGCCAGGTGGCCTATGTCTGAATCATGGCCCTGTAACTTACCAGCTTTGTGACCTTGGACAGTGACTTATGTCCTGAGACCCAGTTACTTTTACTGCACAATAGGGCTAAGGCCAATATTTGAATTATGGGTTACTTGGAACATTACCTGTGATGATCCAGGTAAAATGCATTAATATTCCTCAGCATGTAAGATGTATTCAGTAAGTGTTAACTTATAATAAAATGTGTTTGCTTTGCCTTTAGTATTGGGCTTGCCACTTGCGTCTGAAACATATATCAACTGCCTGTCTGATCTTTCAAACCTCATTTTTATTTTGGAATTCTAGTTACTGGAAGATATGACAAACTGTAACTTTTTCTTTTTAGGAACAAATTAGTATAAAGGTAAGAGGAATTTTATCATTTTCTATCAATTTCCAATATCAAAATCGACAAATCAAGGCAGCCCAAATTTGAAAATGTGCACAGTGGAAGATCACCACTAAATCACCTCATTTATTTTCTCTTTCAAAAATATATATTTTAAAACAGCAGGATAAAAAAGGAAAATTGTATTAGAAAAAGGGCTGTTCCTCTACTATCTTTGCTCAGTGATTGATTGTATTTTCTCCCAGGAATTGAAGAAAAGAAGAGAACATGAGGGTTGATTGCATCAAAAGTGTGACACGAATAAAAGAATCATGAAATCACATATGTCTGCACAGAAGTCAACTAATAAATCAAAAGCGTGTTCTTAGCTAAGTCAGATGTTTCTTTGAAACAGCATATGGTGCAATTCCAATATACTCTATATTCACCCACCTAACAGGCTGTCTTGGTGCTTTCAACTAGTGAGAAATCTAGCAGCACAAATGTTTAGAAGGCTGGTAAAACATTTTAACTTTGTTGTATGCCCAGATTAGCTGTTACTGGCCTGGTGATTACATTGTAAAACCTAAAATCATAAATGGGGAAAATAACCTATTGGCAGGAATGAACGCTAATTGTTACTACGTCCTATATTAAATGTGTTCATAGTTTCTTTTTAGCAGCTATTTTGATGTAAAATTTAACAAGTTTTCTTTCATCTCATATCAAGTCTGTATTTAAAAAAATTGTAGATTTAAATTTCTGCACCATTTTTAGAGTTGAGTCATAAAATTAACATATGTCATAATTTTAACCAAATCAAATCCTCATAACAGAATCATGTCCTAATCAGGAAAGAATGAAGACTGTAACGTTTAAAAATATTATGATGACTGTATCTTGCTATAAAAGATAACTAAATTCCGGTATAATTGAAGAAAACTAGTTCACATGGATTTTTAAACTTTCAAATACTAAAAGTCCATGGCTATGTGAAGGTTGCTGTGGGTGGATATAACTGTGGCAAAGGAGAAACTTGTTAGACTATGATTAATTGACAAGGGTAGGAGGAATTTGTTTCATTAGATCATTATTCTTTCTATTTTTTTAGAATCTGTATATTTAATTGCCATTATATGATAATGTCAATGTTAGTCAATGTCAAATCTGAAAACTATATTCTGCCCCCATACATCCCTTGACCAAAACATTCAGCCATTCATGATTGTTGGTCACTGATACGCAATGAGGACAGACTTCCAAAGAAATTTTTGAGTTCTGTATTTTATCAAATCCAAAAGGGAAGGAGGTTAGGAGGATATTGGTGAAGGAGTAATTTTGGAATAGGAAAGTGATAAAGAACACATGGACACAAATTTCTAACCAGTTCAGCCAGTTGTTTTACTCTCTTTGCATGTGTAAATTGGTGAGTTTTTCTGAACAAAAACCAAACTCTCTCATCTCCAGTGTCCACACTCAGCAGCATCCATGGAGTTCATGAGAAATAATAGTGGACTTCTTCCTATATGTTGAGATAGTTGAGTGTCCTGAGAGAGCCCTCAAGCTACTTTGCCAGGATTCTGAAATCCAGGTTCTCTTGCTTATTTCTTCCTTTCATTAATTCTACTTATTGTTTCCCAAGGCTTCTAATTCTGTATTTATTATCTATTCACAGCACATCATATTTTATAAGTATGGTGCTATCAGTAACAGCAAAACAAATAATGGATATGCTACATTAAAAATCCAAGTGGTCAGATGTTGATGTGACCGGCTGTATGTGGCTGAAGGACAGTGGGTGTTTTAGTTGTGTGATTTTTCCCTGTCTGGCCCATAAATAAAATAATGGAAGAAAATAAAAAGGAAATGGCACTAGTGGAGGGTTTCCTCTTTGATAGACACTTAGTGCACTTTGTCTCAATCATTTTTCCACTGGTCCAGACCCAAGACCAATTCTGTTCATAGTTGAGAAATATCAGTGAGCCTTGGGACACTAACATGCTGACTCAGCATCAGGCCATCCGTATGTAAGGTCTGGCCCCAGGCTTGTGTCCCAGTTGCAATAAGTGATGTTGTCAGGACTTCGACCAAAAATGTGACCTTTCCCTACTTAATTAATAAAAATGTGACCTGTCTCCTACTTAATTTCTCCATGACTTATTCTTCTCTCTGAATCTTTCCCAACTTTACCTAATACCAGACTCCTGGATGCCTTCCCATCCTTTCCTGCTTACTTATCCAGACTTCTTATTGCTTGCAGCTGCTTCCCACTGATAATTATGTTCCACCTTCAGGAGAAGCTGTGTCATACCAGGATCTTCCTGCCATTAATTGACTGACTGCTTAGATTTCTCTATTTGCTGTAATTCCCTAACATGACAGATATAGATTCAGAATTACCCTCTTTTCCCACTTTGGGATCCATCCCTCATTGCCTCCTCTTTTCATTAAGATCAGCTTAGTTTTGCTGTCTGAACTTCCCTGTGAGCTCTGGTTCTCTGATTATGGGAAAGAGAAAGAAAAATGAGGGCTGAGAATAAGAAATATGGCAGCCGTGAGAAATCTGAACTTGAGAGTTGTCTCTGCTTCGGAGCTGTCCTGGATAGATTCTTCCATTCCTCTGTTCCTTTCTAATTGTATGGAGAAGGGGCATGTGAAGTATTGGTTAATTTGAAGCTAGTGTATACATTAGCTCATAGGTAGTGATTTTGGCAGCTATTTGAGTTTATCCACATGTCAGTAGCTGTAATTGCAAGTTTCTTTCTTGTTAATTCCTGAAGTTGCTGCTCTTCTTCCCCTGCTGTGAAATTTTGTCCCTCTCCAAAACAGAACACATTTTTTTTCCTGATGTGCAAAGCACACTCATTAATTTCTCACTTAGTGACGATTCATTAATCATGGAAGGGCATGTGAGCTCCAGTAAAAGCAACTCCTTTAATTTAATTTAACAAACGTTTATGGAGTGTTTAATGTGAGGAGCAAAGCACCAGGCATGAGACCCAAAGAGATCCAGTTTGAGTGATATGTAAATAAGTTTAATAAATATGTTATGTTTAATAAACTTTTCTGAATCAGCTCTAATTAGTATGGACTTTATTGTGGTTTTAAGTTTAGATAATAAGTTCTAACATAAACTATTTTGTAATAAACATGAAGAAACATACTTGGATTGTTTCCATAAAGAATGAATAGCTTTTATTTAGGTAACTTATCTGTGGTTCACAGTCTCATGAAAATAGTGCCAGATCAAGAATTAAGCGCTGCCATATGCCACTGGTTATGCCTTCCTTTTGTACTCCCTTTTTTCTCTGTTGATTCCATTATGTGGAAATAATACAGGGTCAGAATCAGGGAAATGGTTAGAGAAGGAATGACATCTGAGCAAAACTAGGATATAATGTGAAATAGTCATTTTAATTTATTTATATATCAGGTCATAGATGATGCAAGACTAGAATAGACAAAGACCTGGGGGTCAAGTTCGTTTCAATCATTACACAGGTAAGGAGGCTCAGACCGTGCATGGCCCATAACAAACTCTTGCATTTGTCTGATTGCAAATACCGAGCTGCTTTCTTCTCCTCCTCCTGGGTACATCTTACGCTGGAGTGTGCCAACACTCACTAGGGCATGTGGCAATTTGCCATGAGCAACAAGTCAAAACGGACATAAGGTACATCATCCTCCAGGACCAATTTTATTCAAAAGTTTCTGAGGAAAAGTTAAAGAACTTAATTAGCAAATAATTTGAAACGTTTTAAAACTCAAAAAGAGCATAGACAAGTTATGGCTTCCCATTTCCCCTTTGCCCCAGTTCCTACCAGTAATTTGGGTATTCTAACCAGATCTTAGATTCTCAATTCCATAAGCTCCTCATTTCTAATTACCTTCACCTCTATTTTCATCATGGCCATCCCACTCCACAGAAATTTTCTGTGTCTAGAAGAATTTTGGATTCTTCTCCCTCTAAAAGGTTCTGTTGTAGTTTCTCATTCTCGGTCTTTTAGTTTCCTAACTCAGTCATTGAAAACTGTGTCTAGAAATCCCTTCTTTCTCCCTATTAGCCTCTCTTCTTTCCCGCCTATGGTGTAGGCTTCTTTTCTCTCAAAGTAGACACTGTCAATATCCCCGATTCTCTTCTCCTGTTATCTGTTCCTCTCCCCACACTCTGTACTCCAACAGAACTAAAAGGACTGGAAGTTCACTGAACGCCCTGCTGTTTTTGGTTTTTGGTCCTTTGCTTGTGTCATTCTCTACTTGAAATACCTGTCATACAGAGATATATTTAATTTTTAAGTCTTTGGGGGAGAAGTTTCTGTGTAAACTTTCACAATCACTCCTCTAGATTAAATGTCTTACTCACTCATTTGCTGCCCCACAGTGTTCTATATCCATTACAGCGAGGCACATCTATCCTCATTTCCATTTACTTGATTTTTGTATCTACCTTCCATGGCTGCTTAATTTCTATATGCTCAGCATCAGTGTACTGCCTAAAGTGTAGTAGGCAATTAATAAATATTTATTGGATGAATTTGTTCAATGAATTGAGCAAGTGAAGTAACACTTCTCTGGAAAAATTCAAATTTTTATTTTTCCAATATTAAGGCGTAAGAGACTTTCAACTTCTTTCCTTGCCTTTTTTTCTGGCTACTAGGAAATACAGGATCAAGTGTGAGAACAAAAGTTATTAGCTATGTTAGCCCTCACTGTTGGTATCTTTGAATTCTTTGTTTTCTTCTATCAAAAGTTTTACATCGTTAACCTTAGACTACGTGATTTTAAAAAGTAAGGGGGGATGTGTATGTGTGTGTTTACAAAGAGCTAGATAAATAAATAATTTCAACAGGTACTATTTCAGAAAATAATATCTTCCTTGACACTTTTTGATACTTGTAGGTGCACCAGATTATCAAAGTTTTTCAACATGCTGTAAAATAAATAAGATTACTGTTTCATACGAAAGAAAATTTTCACGTGAAGGAAAGCATATTCCAGCACCGAGAGCAAATTCCCCCATTTTTGAAATTTATGATCCAAATTAGTGCACAGAAATGTGAATATCTTGAATAAATATACATTTAATTCTGTAAACTTTAAAAAATTTTCCTGACGTAAACATTATCTATGGCTCCTGCACATATCTAGTCAAACATTTAGATCAAATACATAAATAGTATTGTGCCAAACACTGAAGTCTAAGGTCTGTGATCTAGATTTTTGAGAAATTTAGGGACAAACATTAAGATATACAAATTCATTGTAATATAGAAACAGAATAACTAGAAAAACACATATGAAAGCACTCAAATACATCCTAAATTTGGGTAAATTTTCTTTTTACACCAAAGACAGCTAACTAATTCTGTCAAATATTGGCATGTGTTTCAAAGTTTTATAAATAATAATGAAAGAGGTCTATCATATAATCTATTAATTAAGATATATATAAATTGTGGTAGAATTTTCAGTATGTTAAACTAATAAAAAGTATTGTGTGAACATGTAACTTTTGGGAGCTCTTAGAATGAGTGAATTCATAGTTTATTGTATAATTCACATTTATCATAAACAGCGTAATTCATAGTTGTTGATATTGATCTTATTGATATGTTTTGCATAATTAGCAGTGGTGTGCTGGTAAATGTTTAATAACCAACTCTCTGGGGGAAAAAACAGTCCTGGTTTGTAGTGTTTGCCAGTTTCTATGGTGTAAGTGCTCCGACCACAGTTCATTTCCAGCTTCCAACATGAGGTTACTGAAGATGAAGTTGGGAAGGGAAGCTGGCTCTTGGGAACTGTATAAACCAGCCCCAGCACACCACTGCCAAACTCTTATGCTTCTTATTTCCAGTAGAAGCTCACTGTTTTGTTTGGATACTGCTTTTAATAAAATGATAAAAGAAGCCATTATAAGGAAATGGATTACCTTGAAGAGTTATAGTCAAGGATTGCTTTTCTCTCTGAATTTCCTCAAGCAATTGTAGGCAATAGAGTTCAAGTTTGTTTGTTGATTGATTGCTAACTAGGCCTGAGGTTGTAGCAATTTTCTAAGAATTGTATTGAAATTTTCAAATGCAATAAGGTTTCACCCATGCATTCTGTCATCTGGGTTCCTTGAGCTGAGCTCTTAAATTGGGGCCCATAGTCTCTTTTCCATGATAGGTCTCAGAAAATGAGAAACTATCAGCTTCTGAGCATGTTCTGTTTGAATTTACATATATAATTGACAAGGTGTAGTCACACATTAATACTTTCTTTTGTGTCTTCAGCCTTTTGAAACTTTTCCAGATGCCATTTTAAGTTAGTTCCTAAGATCAAGTCTCTGAAGAGTTGCGCAAAGGCTTTGCTTAGATAGAACATGAAATTTCTTCATGTGTAAGTTGGAGACAGTGTAATATTGTGGAGAGAAACAATTTTGATTTTATAGTCGATATTTATAATATATAAAAGACCTCCTGATTAAATAAGCAATATTTTAGCTAATATAAGTAAAAATTGTGCAAAGTCCCTAGTTATGTAAGGCAAAGTTTGTTTGAGTGTTTCTAAATATTCAAATAATTGCAGCTTCATCTTTTACATGATATTTAAGGTCTTTGGTATTTTTCTTAGTGATATACAAGCAAAGATATGAGCGTGAAAAATGTTTGAATCAAATAAAACCAGGTATCATTCTGAGCCATTGAAGTTTATATATTTTTATTGTATTGTTATGAGTTTTCTAGAATGAGTAGTCTTCCAGAACATCCTACTTTCATCAATCCTGGAAATATTTCAGCATTAATAACCCTGTTCTTCAGATTTCTTTAGACCTCTTTCCTGAAGTGTGTACCTGGGGACACAAATCCCGTGAGATGCTCCTTGAAAAGAGGGAGACTATAGAGTCAAATATGAAAAGTGTTATGTACACTGTCTACCCCCAACTCTTAAAGAGTCAAGATTCGCATAAGAATATTAAGGACTCTGGGAAGTCCTGTGGAAAATAAATCTTTAATATTTGTTTTAAAGCATTTCCCAATTATATTGATCATGGATCCTTTTTTTATGTTATCTTAGTAACATCCATAAAACATACTTTTGAGAATATTTCCTTTACAAAATCTGTTTGAAAAAATATTAACTTTCCATTTTCAGGTCAATATTATACAATGCATAGCCAACTTAAAAATTTAGGAACCAGTTTATAAATTTTCTAAGAAATTGAAAATAACGAAAATTGACTCAAAAGATGTAGATATACTAAATAAAACAATGATCATGAAAGGAATTTATTATGCTGTTAAATGAAGGCCTTGCCTGTAAAAATACCAAAGAATTTCATGGATAAATGTTTTCAAACCTTCAAAGAACAGGTAATTCCTATGCAATTTAAATTGTTTCAGGCATAGAAAATAAAGAAAGCATTCCAATTCTGAAAAAAAGACACCCCAAACTCATATGACATTCACTCCAAAATCTGACAAAGACGCCACAAAAAAGAAAACGATAAATCATCTCACTTATGAATATTAATGCAAAACAGTAAATAAAATCCAGAAAATAAAATCCAGCACTACATTAAAAGAATAATATGCCACGACCAAGTAGGGCTTATTTCAGGAATGCAAGAATGTTGAACAATATGAAATGGCCTAGTACAATTGACTACAGGTCAAAGAAGAGTAATCCTTTATAAAACAGGAAGAGAATGATACTTCCTTAAATAAAATTATATGCATATCTGAAAGCAGTTGCTGGCATTGTTCTTGATGATGAAACACTTCAAGTATCCCCACTGAAGTCAGGAATAAGGCAGATGTGCCTCATTTCACCATTATTATTTAATATTTTTCTGGAACTGTTATAGATAAATGAGACTGAAGAGTGAAATAATGATCATAAACATTAGAAAAGAAGGGGCAATGTTGTGATTATTTGCAGATAGGATGATTATATATTTGGAAAACCCAAGAGAGTCAATAAGAAAAAGTACTGTTAGAAGGAATAGAAGAATATAATAATGTGACTGGTCACAAAATATATAAAACAACTTTGATAAAACCATAAAAAAGAAAATGATATAAAAAATGTTCCACTTATAGTTGCAGATAAGAAGAAATGTAACAATAAACTAAATGCCTCAGAATAAATGTAACAAATATACAGTTCCTAGATGAAAAATAAAATTTGAATAAATGGATACATATACCTTATTCTGGATAACAACATACAGTGTTATAACTATGTTGAATTATTCTAATTAATGTATATATCTATTGTAATTTCAATTAAAATCCCAACAGAGTAATTCTGAAGTTCACCTAGAATAATAAATATGTGAGAATAGGTAAGGTGTTTTTGTATTTCCAAATTTCTACAATGAATAGTATAATGGAAAACAATATTAACCAAGTAACAGAATATCCCTAAGCTCTCCCTGCCTTGGTATACTAGAAATTTATATCTCATTTAAGTCACAGTCCAGTGGGTCATACCTCATTGGATATGTCTCTTGAGGGATCCAGGCTCCTGCTGTCTTGTGGCTCCATCTTCCTTTAAGTCCTCGAAGCTCTACCCATTAGAGTTGCTTCTTAACATCTTTGCCTATAAATATGCCTCATCCCCAGGCCAGATCTCAGACATATAATCTCACTTAACTGTTTGTGAAACTAGGAAGTGGAATCTAGCTGTGCACACAGGAGGAACGTCAAATATATTTTGATAAAACAGAGCTGTCTGGCAAAACTTTCATAATCAGAAAAAATATGTAAATTTTGAAGTACATAATGTATATCACTGTATCTGTCTTGAAGAAAACTTAACAATAAAATGAACTGTGGGTTATCAATGCTTTTTAAAATATAGATTTTCCCTTATAGATTAAGAAATACTATCTTTCAGAGAGAAACTAATTGTTTTTAGGCTAACAGTGTGTAGAAACATGCTTTAGCATTCGTGGGCAGCTGAGCTAATTGGAGGAGCTAAGTGGGTGGATTTTCTAGTAGCTCTGAGTGTTTCAAACTGTTTAGGAAACAAAACTTCACTGAAAGTTTCTGTGGGCTCCTACATCTGGAACATAGAATGAACAAAGCAGCCAGAACTCCATCTGGTGAGTGTATGGCACTGAAGACATCTTGAGAACATGGGTGTCTTTCAACAATTATTATAGCAGTCTGTGAACACTGATTTTATGTTGTATGAACTATGAGCTTGGGAAATTATAAAAGGATGTTCCTAAACGTATACTCTAAGGGTAGTCACTACGTAGTATTTTTGTGAGCATCAACAGCAATGATATACGCAAAATTACCATTTTGTATAAAATATTATGTAATCTTTGGTAGATATTTATGTTTTCCTCACATATAAATTGAGAACTTACAGCCTCCAGACATGATTCAAGGCACTGGGGATGTGGCATTGATGAAAAGGACACACTCTCTGCTTTCAAAGAGCTTACCTTCTGGTTGGGGGTGCATGGCAAGCAGGAGACAGGAAATAAACATATAAACAAGTAGATAAGATAGTTTCAGATAGTGATAAGTGCAATGAGTGACAGTAAACAGGCGAATTAGCTAGAAAGAGACTGAAAGGGGGCAGGGACTGACTATTTGGCCAGACAGGCATGGTATAGTTGAGAAGGCAGCACTTGAAATGACACCTGTGTGACGAAGAGAGGGGCAAGTTATGCAAAGAACACTCAATAAATGTTTACTGAGTGAATGCACTTCCTATTTATTTTTTGGTTGATCTTTAAATGCATTTTGCACCATGAAGTCAAAAGTAAAATGTTCTCAAAGGCTCAAATAACACTAAATCCATATACAAAAGATTTTTGTGATCTAAATCAAGTTATATTCCTGGACATCAGGCAGAATGACAGCTCAATCTGTCAGCTTTTTGAAAGAGAAGGACATTTTATTTATTTATTTTTTTGAGGAAGATTAGCCCTGAGCTAACTACTGCCAATCTTCCTCTTTTTTTGCTGAGGAAGACTGGCCCTGAGCTACCATCCATGCCCATCTTCCTCTGTTTTATACGTGGAATGCCTACCACAGCATGGCTTTTTGCCAAGCAGTGCCGTGTCTGCACCCAAGATCCAAACCCGCGAACCCCGGGCCACTGAGAAGCTGAACATGCGAACTTAACCGCTGTGCCACCGGGCCAGCCCCAAGAAACCGGGCCAGCCCCAAGAGCAGGACATTTTAAAAAGAAGTAGAACTTTATCATAAATGATGAAATTAGCCACAGATGTAAATGTTGTGGCTCCTACTTCTGGCTGCTCTCCCCCAGTCTCCAATGACTCCATCACCTGCCCTGTTCTCTTTCTTTCCAATACTGCTTAGTGTCATCATTCTTGGTGACTTCATCCACATAGCTCGCCCTTCATACCAACAATTAAGCAACAATACCTGTTTCTTCATCTATAAATTTGGACCAATCATTCCTTACTAGTTACTCAGACGACTGATGTAAGAATCAATTGTCATGATTTATGTGAAAATACTATGTTATCGTAAAGCCTTATTTTATTATTTTTCTGGGTTTGTAGAACATTTTAATGCATTGGTGTCATAATTTATTAAATGGGTATGTTGTTGACATTCTTCACTGCTTCCTTCATAGGAAAAACAATTGCACTTCTGGTTAATTAAATGCATGTCCAACCATTAAATAAAAACCGTTTCCTAGCATTTCATTAAAATGTAGTTTGTGAGTGAATATGAATAATAATTCTCAGAAGATTTTTGTCTCCTCAGCTGATTGTCATCACTTTGGCTGGCTGTGTCTTCCAGGGAAGTGTTTTAGAAAACTTTGATGATTATCATCTGCTTCATGAATATGAATTCTTGGGGTTGAAAAGATCACAGAGCAAGTAAAAACAAACAAAAAACTCCCCCAAATCTATCTTTGTGTTAAGAATTCTCTGATAGGAGGTAACAAGCTGATCAAAGAGTGCCCTGAGATATTGTCCCATGAATAGCTTACATAATCTGATTGTAGCGATAGGGCACTCCACCAGTTGAATGATAAAGATCTTGGCTACCCTCAAGAGGCCTTTTAAAGATGTTGTTGGTTTAGTGTTTAATATACTGTACAGTGCAATTTGCTCAAGTCACAAAGTTGCTTTTGGTAAAGTCTTTTTGGCAGAGTTAATGGCAACTTTGCTAGGCAACACTAGTGGCTTCCTCATTTCCACTCTCAACTATACTGGAAATCGCTGTAATTTTCCACCAAAAGCTATTTTAAGAACCGTTGGTGAAAGATTCTACCACAGAGAGAGAACTCACCCAAAATTAAGCCCTTTGTCAAACACATATTGATTTTCTTTTGTTTCTCTTTTTACTAAGACTCCTTATTTGCTAGGAAATGGGGCTGTGCTCATTTCCATTCTTTCCAAGTGGGTGTCAACTTTGGACCTGTAAGCATAAATTCAGGCCAGTTCCTGGATGTGCTGTCAGTAAAGTACCTATGTGTCAACAGCCCTCTGGAATAGGGTTTTGTTTCTCCAGAAGAAGCATTCTTTTTAGGGAGAAAATTTATGTTGATGATTTTCAAATTATTGGAACTTCTCAGGCAATTTTCCAGCTGGCCCACCCCTATACGCTGACTTGAGAAGCGCCAATTTTGGATTTTTGGCAGTCGCTAGCATGACCTGGTCAACTTCAAGAGGCAGCTCAGGAGAGATTTCAGCATCCACATTTTAACACAATTACCAGTTTGCTTCTGGATAAAGTCCAGCACTTTATTTTTAATATATGAGGCTCAATATCTCTTTAAGACCACTTTCTGTTTATGTTCCATTGTGAGAAACCGAAGAGGCTCTAAGTTAGGAAAAATCTAAAACAAAAATGTTCTCTGATTTATGAATTCTAAAAATAATTTTTCAGATTGTCTGACATGTTTGTTTACTCTTGGAGATCCAAATATTCTTTCTTCAGGCTGTTAACTGTATTTTGGTTTAGAATGTTAATCTTCAATGTTTAGAATATTGAAAATGGGAATTATTCTTTTAATATTTATAGAAAATGTGGAACAAAGGTTAAATGTCTACCAATTTAAAAAATGATAATTCATACTAAATGTTTCCATTCATTAGATAATCATTTTGTATTTTTAATGGAATTAGTTTATTTACAGACTCAGAGTAATATTAATGATTAAACTCTTGAGCAGTCTATGGATACTATTACAAAGAAATGAGGCTGTGTGTTCCTGAAAGAGAACTGTGCTTTCTTTAGGCACAATGGTGCTTACGTTTGAAACCCGTGTGCACACACACCCACACGCGCGCACACATGACCAAATTTTCACAATGCATATCCAACCTTTGGCAACAGCAAACGTTTATTACTGATAATCATAGAATGTAGGTGGGCTTGAAAAATTCAAAATTGCTGGAGAATAGCTTACTGATGTCAAAGAAAAGGGGGACGTAAATAAGTTTTGAAAGTGTGACCACGAATAGGTTACCTAACTTACCCTAGTCCTAGTTTTCACATCTGTAAAACAAGAATCATAATAGTCAATGTCTATGATAATTATGAGTATTACTGAAGCACAGAGCCTAGTACCTAGACAATATGTAACAAATGGTAACCCTTCATTTGGTAACAATCACTATGGACTTGGGAGTCAAATTGTCCTGGGTTTGAATTCTGGCTGTATCCTTTACTAGCTGTATGATGACTGTGTGAATTAATGAACTGGACCTCCTTTTCCTCCAGTTTTAGATGAATAAATAAAATAAAGTATGTAAAGGGTACAGCCCAGTACAGCCCAGATGTCAATAAATGTTGCTTTTATGATTAATAAAACATTACCAGTTTGAGGATTCCCCAATGGTAGGATTGGGTGGCACCAGCTGTTTCAGTGCTTTTCAATTTGCCTCCCATGGTGCTTGATTATTGGATGGGCACTCTCTCTCTGCTTTATTTGTTTATGGGCATGTAAAATATATTGCTTTTCCACATGAATTTTCATTTGAAGAAAGAGTTGTGTTGCTAAGAGCAGCTAAAAAACGTCTACTTGGTCCAAACTCATTAATTTACAGATGTAGTAATTGAAGCTCAGGAAAGTTAATAATGAAGCAGTCAGGACTGGAATTCAGGTCAGCAGAATTCTGACTCCAAATTATATGATATTTCCACTATTTCATTCTCAGTCGCACTTCAGGTTTCACTTTAATTAAATTACTTCAGGAATGGAGACAACATATGTGATTTTTTCTTGCGCTAATCGAAAGAGAAATTGCTAAGAAAACTATGTGCTAATCAAAGAGAAATTTCTCTAAAATCTCTTTTAAAGGGTTAGTAAGAAAGAAATGAGGAAAAAATAGTATTACTGGGTGTATTAGTTTGAGTCTCTGGGGAAACAGAAACAATAGAAGATCTGTAGCTTTCTCTCTCTCTCTCATCTATCTATCTATCTATCTAGAAAGATTTATTATAAGGAATTGGCTGATGTGTTTATGGAGGCTAAGAAGCTCCAGTGTCTACAGTTGGCATGCTGGAATCCCAGGGGAGCGGATGGTCTAGTTCCAGTCTGAGTCTGGGGGCCTGAGAACCAAGAGAGTCTACGGTGTAAGTTTCAGTCTGAGTTTGAGTCCAAAGGCAGGAGAAGACCAAGGTTCGAGCTCGAAGACCATCAGGCAGAGAGAGCAAATTCTCTCTTGCTTAGCCTCTCGTTCTATTCAGGCCTTCAGTGGATGGAATGAAGTCCGCCTATGTTGGGGAGTAGAATCTGCTTTGCACAGTCTACTGATTCCAATATTAATCTCATCCGGAACCACTCTTACAGACACACCCAGAGTCATAAGCCACCATGACCCAGTCAAGGTGACACGTAAAATTAACCATCACCCTAGGTAAATACATTTTCATCACTGATTCCAAGTATACATTTTTAAGATGTGCGATATTTTCCAATATCAATATCCACTCATTCTCAATAAATATACCTTTTCCTGTATACAGGAAAGTTTAGTTTTTCGTATGTCTAAAATAAATCCTCTAAATAGTCTAATGTGTTTTTTCCTCAACATATAACACTTATATAACATAATCTGAAGTTTTCTGTTTTATGATAATTAATTGCTTAAGTAGCTTGTCTATCAACTTGGTCAAGGGGTGGCCATTATTTTATTGTGTTTAGAATTCTTGTTATTGTGGTATTAGTTCATGGTATTTGATAATTCACCTCATTTTAAATATCTTTTCCTTAAATCTTGAGTTTCCCTTAAGTCTTCTTGCTATACACAAATATTCTGAAGTAAGGAGATCAAGTAACCCTAATGGATTTATTTTGAATCTGGAAGAAAAATAATATCATGACAATTTTAAGAAATAGAAGAATGGCAAGGATTTTCTGTGGTCATTCATACATAGCAAAATAGAAGAGTGTTAATTAATCAGATCATTTTCTACACTATCCAACTCCTTAAGATTATTATACTGTCCCTTGGCAGAGAAAGAAGGAAGAACAATACTTTTCTTCTTCTATTCTGCAATATTTGACACTTTATGGAATTATAAAAACGTTTAGGAAAGCTGTCATTCAATTTTTCATTGATGGCATTTGATAGCATATTCCATCCTATAGTTGATATATTCTGACACCTATTTATTAAGATGTATATTAAATTTTCCAAAAAATTCAAAGGTAGCATATTAATAAATGCATTTCCACCCTTAAAATATGAGTTTTAGTAACTGTCTAAATATTGAAATTGTTACTCAATTAAAACTCCACTGAAGTTATGCTATACTTTTATTTGATGAAGTTATTAATTTCTACGTCACCAATTCAGCATTTTTGATTGTTTGATCAGGACTTGGATGAGGTGCACAGAAGGTTTGTGAATAGCAAAAATTGCACCACAATAGAAACATTAAGCCAACTAATAGAACAAACTTGAAATAATTTGAAAGCACTTTCCAATATATAGTAATTTTGTTTAGAAAGGTCATCAATAGGCTATCTTCCTTCATCTCCTTAGGTCTTTAGCACTGTTAAACACACTCTTTCTTGAACACTTACCTCTTCTGGAGTCTGTGGCATTACATTGCTGTCTGGCAATATTAAAAGTCCACTTTCTGGGGCCGGTTGTGTTGCCTAGTGGTTAAGTTTGGCATGCTCCACTTTGGTGGCCTGGATTCACTTCCCCTGGTGGACCTATACCACTTGTCAGCAGCTGTGCTGCAGTGGCAACCCACAGAAAATAGAGGAAGGTTGGCACAGATGTTAGCTCAGGGCAAATCTTCCTCAAGCAAAAAGAGGAAGATTGGCAACAGATATTGTCTCAGGGAGAATCTTCCTCGGGGGAAAAATCCGCTCTCCTCTCTCAATGCAATGCATACAACCAAGTCTCAAGACTATCTTATGGCATCTGATCCTCACTGATTTACCTCCTTGATTTTGGCTTTAGCAGTTTGATCTCATAATAATTGACTACTAGATTGGTCTCAGAAGCTTTGTTATGAATTGTCTGACTTGCGTGCTATCTAGCAGGCTGTGCCTTTTCTCTCTTCATGCCCTGGCTTGAGAGGGTCCAAGATAATACTTTGCTTCTGGCCTTATTCCTTTTTGGAGTGCTCCGCTGACTATTTTCTGTTTCATAAGCTTGACTCATGCATTTCTTATTTCTTCTCCTCCTTCATCATATCATCATGGCTCACAGCTTCAGTTGCCTGATTACACCTAAATCCATATCATCTTTGATCTCTCTCTTGAGCTTCTACCCCACATTTAAAACCACTTGCCAGACATTTTTCGGTTGTTTCACTCTCAAGTTAACAGGTTTATCCTACTTCCCATTCTTCTATATCATGGTCAATGACATCAGTATTATCTTTGTAATCTCTCTAAGTTGTTCTCTTTTTTGTTCCACCTTCAGGCTGTTACTAGATTGCTATTTTTCTATTTTAGGACTTCTTAACCAGTCCTTGCTTATTTCACCTCATCTATTGACTGTTAATTCTAATTCACCAACAAATTTGCCAACTGAAGCCTCTCAAGTTAAATCTGTTCTGTGTACTTCAGCTAGATTACTCCTCCTAAAGCATTGCTGTATGCATATCACTGTCTAGATCAAAACCATGAATGACTATCTCTGCTCTGAGGGTTGGAATCATGCTCCTTATTCATCATTTAAAATCTCATATATTCCGGGCCCATCCCATATTTCCCACATATCACACACCACCTGCTCTTTCCAAACACAATATTTGTTTGTAATGCACCGATATGCCTTACATACTGTTCTCTCGAGCTTTGCACACAAGATTTGCTTCGCCTAGAGGGATAACCCTCATCATCACCATTGATCTGAATTTTAGTCATTCTTTAATCATTCTTTCATCCATCTGAATAAATTTCCACCTCTTTCATGAAATTTCTGTTGGTGATTTTTCTTCCTTTAAACTCTAAAGACCTCCTTTCACTCATTTCGCAAAATTGTCAAGAGAAAATATTAATACACACTGTCTTAGATGTATGTAATTTTTCTTCTCAAAAATCATGTAAGTTCCTTGAGGGAGGTGTCTTAGGAGTTTCATAGTCCCATTGTCTGTATTAATTTGCGTATGATTTGGTTTGATGTAATGGATAAATCTGCTGTTGTATTTTAGTTTCATATCAGTTTCATACCCTACTTCAGATCCAGATTTATCCTTAAAACCGTTATTTTTCAAATTTTGATTTCTCTTTTCTGAAGTACTATGCAGTGGTTCAGGATTGCATGCTGGAGTGTCCAGGTAGGGAGAGGTCAACTTGTGAAACACCTGCCCTTCCTCAATTTCTTATTTTAAAAGTTTATATCTGGAGATTTTATTCTATGGTTTTACCAGGACAAAACTTCATATTGGAAATGCAGAACTCAAAGTTACATGGACATTTAGTATTGCTTATTTTAACATTATCTTTATTAAGTAGAATTACTACTTTTATTTGCTTAATAACCTTTTACAAAATAAATTGAGGGAGTTAAAAGCCCAAAAAAGTCAACTGTATGACATAGCTAACAAAAAGTGATAGCGTAATTTTTATTGCATTTTTAGAAATATAGTATTTGGAACAATTCTGTCAGGTTAAACACTTTTCTGTTTTCAGGCACATTACATTTAGGAACATTGACCGAACGTGATAGATTTAGAAGTGAGTGTATAGTATGTTGAGGGGAGTCAAAACTATAACTTTGAGAAATGACTGAAAGTATTGGGGGTGGTATTGAGCTCAAACAGAGAAATACTCATAGAAATATGATACATATTTTGAAGGACTATCTTATGGCTGAAATGTCAGTTTGTTTTGTGTGATTTCCAAAGGCAAAACCAGAAACAATGAGAGTTATAGAGGCACATTTGAACCCAATATAAAAAATCATATTCCACTGAAAGGTCTGAAACATGAGACGAACTGCTCCATAATGTATAGACACTTCTGTGTTGTTGGAAATGTTCACTAGGTAAGGGGAGGAGGGTGCTTTACTCTTACCTCAAGCCAGTGAGCGGAACATCAAGGTTTATTTGCATGCCTAATATTTAGGGAACTGGTGTCTGATTCTCAATAAGAGAATTCTAAAAGCACGTGTTTGGCAGCAAAGACAAAGGGAAGGAAGACTGCCTTGCAAGTGCATGGTACCTTCATAGTTGGAGAAAGTTTGTGTGAGTTTTCCCTGTGAGTTAAACCCATGGGAGAGAGACATTCAGGATTAAAAAGGATTTCATCCACAAAGGCCACCAGGGGAGGGGGGTTAAAGTCACCAAGTGGAGGAACAGACCACCAGAAGCCCCAGAGACTGAGATTCAAAGTTTACATTGCTGGAAGAAGGAGAGTCATTGTCTACATCATGGAAATTGCAATTGGAGATATCTAATGGGGTAATCTCCAAGAAATCCGCTAAACACTCCCCAAGAAAGAGTCAGCGTTGAACACGTGAAGCCCAAAATATTTTATAGATTGAGCCTTTAGCTTTGGCTCTATGATATATGTTTTTGTGAACTTTTAGATATGGAGGAGATGCCTAGTTCAGGATCAATTCTTCCATCACAGGTGGAAGCAGAGGCCCCTCACGCCCCTGCTTTGATGTATTTTGAGTGATAGATGGAATTCAATGTCACCATAAATTTTATAAATTTTCTGGGAGCATCTTGATAGGTGAATACAGATATGTGTGTGTGTGTGTGTATCTTTGCCTGTAAAAGACATTAGTGAAAGGAACAGTGTGTCCTGTCTGTTTCTCTGATGTGTTATGTAATTGACTCAGTTAGGGTCACCTAAGGCCCAATGAATTTTACAAGCTGGAATAAATGTCCCACAGTCAGGTTGAAATTGCTGTGCTATTCAAAAAAGCCATATATGTATTGTTATGTTTTTGTTTTCAAAGAGCACTCATTTGTATAAGGTGTATCAATTTGTTTTCACAATCTGTTTAGAGAGATAGGTTAGTTCAGATATGGACCATATTGTATTGATGAGGAAACCAATACACAGTGAATATTTATACCTTGTTCATCAGTTCATGGAAGGGGCAGGAAGTTAAAATTTAAGCCTTTGTTCCAATTCTAGTGCCTTTTCTACTTTAGGAGGCTGATGTCCATCGATGAGGAGAGAAATAATTTTTTATATTTAAAGATAACATAGGAGAGTGTCCAGAAGTGGAGATCTGGGAATGGAGTGACACAGCAGGAAATTGGTAGCACAGTAAGTGTCAATAGGTAGAAGCATGAAGGGACTAACTCTTACTAATAACCAAAACAGAGTATCCAAAGACAGTGGCAACATGTAACTTCTCAGACAAGCCACATCAGTTTTTGGTAAGAAAATGGTAAGGTCGTGAGGTTATTTTTTGAGCTCTGTGTTAGCCACTCCTTTTATGTAGACAGCAGTTGAAATGGGTGGGGTGGAGAAGTCTGCTTCTTGGTTTATTTCTTAAATAGTGGTTATGGTAATATCCGTTAGTTTTTGTGGACTATCTACACAAAATGCTTTCAATTTTTTTCATCTTTTAAAGAAGTCTTGTAAGAATAATTATTGGCATAATAATTCCAGGGTACGTATATTTTAAAGATAGTTTCTAAACACAAAAAATTGCTGTGTAGTAATTGGGAATAATTCCAAAAGCAATATAAAAACACATTACTTTCCTCTATATTTACAAGCCCTAATATAGGAAAATATATTAAACCAAATCTCTGGGGACTTAAGTAATATTATGTGTCGTATACTCGATGTTGGAATAAACGTTTACAGATTTTTCTGTTGTAGACTTTGATTTTTTCCTTGCACGTTTGAAGCTGCTTGATTGTGAATGTGTCTGTTAAGTTGGGAATTTGATTCGTGCTTAACAGGAAGGTTTTATTTTTGACGGCCTTCCTTTTACCTCTTAGAGCTCTAAATAATCCTCTACTTCTAGACTGCGTCACTTTACAAAGCCTGCTAACCTCAGAGTTGACAAGGCTTTTTATGTCTTCTTCACCAACCACATATACCTTACATATTGGCATTTTAATGAGGTAACGTACTGCTATATTTTCAAGTAAGGGAAGGCAATTTCCTTTTTGGTGGGCGGTTTTCTTTTAAGGATCTGATTTAGTTTTTTAACTGGATTCAGTTTTGAAAAGAAGTATGACTCAACCCTTCTCATTTCATACTTGAGGAATGATTACTGGAAAATTCAGTAGCAAAGGCAATTATTTCTAGCTTTCAACAAGGAAGATCTTTACTTCTTGGACTATCTGAACAACAGTTGTAGTGCAGGGTTTTTTAAAAATTTCTTTCTTTAAATTAAGAATATATATCATTCCCTTCGATATCAATTTTACTCTAAAATTTGAACTATTTAAGAACTGTTAGATTTAAGTAGAGTTGTATGCTCGGTTTTCTATTGTTTAAAATGTTAGTGCTCGAAGACTGTGAGCAAGAGTGTTATTGGTACCAGATTTTCACAGGGCAATTAGCCATATTGATGAAGATTTTAAAACTTGCAAGCTTTTAATACAACAATTCTAGAAAACCACCTAACAGAACACAGAAAATTACCAGTAGAGGAAATTCATTGCAAAGTTATGTGGAATATTTAAAAAATGTTAATCATCTGCATAGACACTCCAGGAGGGGGGGGACTCTATCTGTTCAATCTGTTTTGTGTGTCAGTGTGTGAATAGAGCCTAGCACGCAGTAGGAGCTCACTAAATATTTACTTCTTATGTTAAATACATTCCTAAGCATTTCCTTCTTTTTTGATGCTATTGCGAATGAAATTGTTCTCTTAATTTCACTTTCACATTGTTCATTGCTCATACATAGGAATACAATTGATTTTTCTATGTTGGTCTTGTATGCTGATTTCACTATATCAAGAAAAGCTTTTTCCTTTTTCTTTCTTTTCTTAGATCCTCTTCCCATAAGATAAACTATCATGAAAATTTTTAAAAAATCATTAAAAATTCCATAATTGTTTATTAAAAATAACAGTGCCCTTTTAACAGAGTTATCAGTGCAGAGAAGTATAAGAAAAGAGATAAAAATCAGGACACATATTTGTGAGTCTAAATGTGTGTCCATGTGTGTATGTATATTCGATCACAGAAAGAAACATTTTGTTTGACATCGATGGACATTGTCATTTTTGGTGTGTGTAGATAAAAATAATTTTACATCATTAAATTTAATGGTTACCTGATATTCTATATGCTATAATTTATTTGATAGAGCACAATTTATTTAGTTGTCAGTTAACATTAAGTTGTTTAAAATGTATAGCCATTACAAATAAGACTATTGTGAACATTTTCTAGTGCATAACTTGGAGATAACCTCCTGTGATATCTCTTTCGGAGAGAATTCCTGGAAATGTGATTGTTGGGCCCAAGAAATGCTCACACGCAACCACAGGATCCTGGTGAATGTTTATAATAATTGACTTTCCCATCTATGCTACATGAAAATTTCAATTCCCCCACATCCTGGCTAACATTGTTTGTTTCTTCAATTTTAAAATCATTTCAAATGGATCTTAATCGTTTACAATCTCTTCTGAGTTGAGAAAGACATCCAATTTTTCTTAATTCAAAGAAGAAAGAACAGGAAAAACCAGACAGGTTACAATTTTCATACAGTTGTTATCTGTAAGCCACAAGATTCAGAATTCTAAGGATGTTAGCGGTGCTTTTTCCTCCTCAGCTGTTGATGAGGAGCTCTTTTCTACAGCACCTTGACAGACAGCTATCATATCTTTCACATCTTTTAGTGACTACGTCAACTGAAAGAGGCCACGACTAATCTCAAGCAAATAAATAGATATTTTAAATTATTAAAACATTTTTTCTTTCTTGGGTGAAAATCTGCCATTTTGAAATTTCTGCCAAATGAATCAGACTTGTTTCTGAGGCAGTGCAGCATTTTTCCACCACTTCTTTCACATTAAAAGTCTTTGTATATGAGAAGGCATTTGTCATGTCTCCTGTTACCTGTTTCTGAAAATTTTCCAGCATAATTTTAAATTATGAGATTCAGTGTCTGTGGACTGCATTGAGTAAATTACTCCAAGCTCTAAATTTTTCCTTTTGCTGTGTGTTGCTAGTAGGTTTTAGAAGTGTGTAATTTTTGTATGTAATCTGGGTACATTTAAATAAAAGAAGGTAGGATTTTAAAGAAGCAAAACATTAGAAGAGTAACAATTAAAATGTTTTGGGGCAGTCTATCTTAAATTTAGGGCAGAAAGCCATTTCCCCCCTCTGGTTAGGACTGGGAGTAGCAAGAACACAGAGTGAAGGTGGTCTCTGTCGAATGGAAGGACTTCAAACTGGTATGCTGCCTTGTAAATTATATATTAAAATTCTGACTCTGTCATTCGTTTATATTTTAAAATGGATATACAGAAAATCAGATAAAACAGTAATTCTCCAAATTTCTGTTTTTTTTCTTGAAAACATTTTATATAACCTTAGGAATATGGATGAGCTCATTTGAAATATTCATCAGTTTTGCTCATCATGATCTTTTTGGCTTTGGTATGCAGTTGGTTAATAATTAATAACATTAAGTTTATATTCCAGTGTGACAAGGTGGATAAAGAGTAAATATATGTCTCCATTTCTGTGAAAGCATTTTGAAGATTTTTATTTTTTGGTCTTCAAGAAAAAAATATCTGAACTGTCAATATGAAATACATAAATATTTATAAATGCTTAGATACTTCTTTTTAGCTGTAATACTAAATTTAACCAGGATTGAATGAATAGTAATTTGAACTGTAATAGCCTGTGGCTTTTTGACCTATACTATATTGTAATTATTGCTTTTTGACCAAGACTTCTCTATACCTTGTGGCCTCATTGAAACCTTTTTTCAGGTCTTATTAAAGTTAAAAAATAGCCAATAAGTGTAGCACAAGGTAAATGTGAACGTGGTCATCCAAACTGGAGATGCTACCTCCCTTCTACTCATTGTTCATTTACCTTTAAGTGTCTGCAATGGGCAGGTGATACTCTTTCTTTTTCATACGTGAATGATGAATATATTTTGTACTATTTCACATTTTGACACTGCTTCTCATTACAATTTTTCTTTTCATATTATGCAGTTGATGGGAAGTCAATTTTTCTGTATATGATAGATTCCATCATTTGCTCAGTAATGGATCTCTTGGCAGTGAATATATTACAATAGCACATCCCAGTGGTTTGAACAGAAAGAACTCAAGTTCTAATCTAGACCCAGACCCTGTGTTTATCTCTCTGTTTCACAAATGGACACTCTACTCATGAAAAATAAATATTCTTAAATAGTTCTTATTTCATTTATTCTCTATCCCAAACACTTAACAAACTGGAAAAAATCGTCTCTCTTATAAGTGTTGAAATGTGTATCATTTGTGGGAAATTTTCACTTTAATAACAGGCATACAGTATTAATATT